>NC_031999.1:42562323-42586693 GCF_001879085.1 Nicotiana attenuata
CAGCCTCTCGTAGAACTGACGCAGTTCCTCACTCTTGGCTGGCTTCGAGGCCCAAAGTTTTAGAGGCTTGAATTCTGTTTTGAAATCATTGGTTTAATTTTGCAGTAAGAGCTTGGGCCATCTAAGATAAGTAGCAAATTTAAATTAAGGGAGTCTTCAATAATAGAGATTCTCTTGTTTGAATTTGGACTTGATCTTGATGCCCGACTTTCTCGAATACCATTCAATGATAATTAATTTATAGTACTAATTAATTAGGCCTTTTAGAGACAATCTGTAATAGAAAATTATAGTTTCTTTTAGGATGGCCTTTAAATAAAACATGAGATGAGCCTCGTCGCACAAAACATGTAAATTGCGGGGCCCTCATTAATTGTTATGTTAAAATATTTTAGAAATCGGGTAAGCCATTTAGCAAATTTCCATGGCTTCCCGCAAAGTTAATAAGACGCTAGCCACTTTAGGCGCGCTTTTAATAATATTACTTTCCTAAACTCGGGTGTGCATTTCATGCAACTCAAATCCAAATCCCAAAACGTTGAATAAGAGGTGTTGAGGATCCGGGTGCATTTCATGTGACGTGATCCAAAAAATACGCTCTTAAACGGCGTTCACTTTCGTAAAAAAAAAATAACTAAAAGCGGTAAATAATCTTAAAAATTACATTATAGGTTGGAATGTGTATAAAAATTAGATTTTAGCCATTTATGATAATTTAAGCGACCGTGCTAGAACCACGGGATCCGGGGGTGCCTAACACCTTCCCCCGGGTCAACAGAATTCCTTATTCAGAATTTCTGGTTCGCAGACTCCAATTGGGAAGTCGAAATTTTTCCTTGATTTGGGATTTAAATTAAACCGGTGACTTGGGACACCAAAAGCCAATCCTATCCCAAGTGGCGACTCTAAAAATAAATAAATAATCCCATTTCGAATAATGTCACTTTAAATGGAAAAACTCCCTTATACATTCTCCTTCGGGGTGGGTGTGTAAAAAAGGAGGTGTGACACTGACTTCTGCATCAACAATACTAGGACCTTCACAAGTCTCCATCACATTGTTCTTAACATATTGCCTTTGGGTTCCCTTTGCCTGCTCGTTCTTAGGATCAACCTCTGATAGCGCTGAAAGCTTCGTAGCACATGGACCTCCGAGGATCTCAGAAGAATTCTCATATTCCTTTTCAAAATAAGTCATACCCACCATATGCGTCTCATTATGCACGGGCGATGGACTTTGGCTAGTGTCTACTGCATCTAGATTTTGCACGACAATGTCACTTGCATCAATAAGCTTCTGAATTGCATTTTTCAGATGCCAACACTTCTCTATGTCATGCCCCGGAGCATCTGAGCAATATGCGCACCTTTGAGAAAAATCAAACTTCTCTGGAAGAGGGTCTGGCATTTTTATCTGAATCGGCTTCAACATGTCCAATTTCCTTAGCATCTGGAACAGACTGCATATGACTCCCTCAGTGGAGTGAAGGTTTTCTTCTCTGCAACCTCTCCTTCTTAAATGCTTGATTGGTCCGGAAACCTGATCCAGGAGGGTTTCGGTAGGCTCGTGGGGGTGGAGTAAGACATTTGTGGACGTGGTGCGGGCCATTGAGGGCCTCGTGGGTATGGAGCATATTGTGGTGCATTGTGGACAGGGTACTGGGAAAGTGTTGTACGACTTTGGGGTTTCTGTGGAGAGAAGTAGCATTGGGGAGGGTCTTCTGGTGCACAAGGGTATCCATGGGGCCGATGTCGAGGCTGAAAGTGTTGAGCAAGAATGCCCAGCGGATCATCTTTTCTATTTCTCTTTCTTCCACCCAAACTTACTGGGATGTTCTGAATGTCTTTCGTAGTATCTTTCATGCCGAACAACTCATGATTTTGCCTCACTTGATTCCCTCTTCTACTATCTCCCCCCTTTTTAACACATCATTGAAAGGCTTTCCCAAGGCCAGGATCGAATTACTGAAGTAGGTGGGCCCCAGGGCTTGTAGGAAAAGCTCAACCATTTCTTCTTCACCAATCGGGGTACCGACTTGAGCAGCTTGCTCCCTCCATCTGAGCCCAAACTCCCTAAAGCTTTCCTCCGGCTTCTTTTCCATTTTAGATAGGGAGGAGCGGTCTAGGGTAACGCTTGATTTGTATAAGTATCGAACAAAATCTTGAGCCATGTCACCCAATGAAGCCACTTACCAACATTTTGACGATTATGCCATTCCAAAGCTTCCCCAGTCAAGCTCTTACTGAAATATGCCATCAACATGTCATCTTTCTCTCCAACACTTCTCATTTCACTGCAATATACCCTCAGGTGGGCTACCGGATCTCCACACCCATCATACAAGTTAAATTTTGGCACTTTGAACCCCACGGGCGCGCGAACGTCAGGGGACATAGACAATTCTTTGTAAGCTATGCTACCCTGGTCTCCCATTCCTTGCTTGTTCTTCAAGGACTGTTCTATGCCTTTCAGCCTCCTGGATATCCCATCTTTCCCTTCTCTTTCTGTGAACTTTTCATTTTCAACATGAGGCTCATCCCGCGGGCCCTGTTTGTATGAGTAGGGAACCTTGTAGGCAACCTCTGAGGGGTAATATTGGGCATCATGAGCTTGGAGTGGGTATTCATTGTTGGGGATAGTGGATGTGACAGGAGGGCAATTTTGGGGAGAGGTAATTGGAGGAAGAGTGATGGAGCTACTAGGGTGGTTGGGAAAGCTGTGATAAACGGGTGGATTTGGAGAGTATGAGGGATCATCCGGCACTAAGACCGGAGTTTGGGTAAAGGCAGCATCTAAGAAGCTAGGTGGTAGCGGGGGTGGTGCCCTCCCAGTCATCCAGGCCTGATACATGTCCATCATGTGTTGTCTTAACATCCTTACCTCATCAACCAAACCAGTGTCCCGTTCAACCAACTGCTTTCAGGCACCGGTATCAACCAACCCAATTTTGTTGTTGTCCGCCATTGCCATTTGAATTTATGTTGCGGAGAGGAGTTACTACTTCGGGAACCACAAACTAACCACCTTTCTGTACTGAATTGTCAACAACAAACGTGCTAGTGATTAGAGCTTAACAGATAGGCAACCGCACATTTGGGGAATGAATGCACCTAAGCAGTTAACCATTTCTATTATGCATTTGATCGGTTGGTTGCGTCATCCCGACTTTTCCTTATTTCCATTTGCAACTTCTTCTCCTTTCTTTTCACTCATGCCTTTCTCTGCTTGATTTCTCTTTGTTTTTATCCTCTTATTTCTCTCTCTTGTTTTGCCGTTGTTTCCTCCCCACGGTTTCTTATTTTTTCAACCTTTTCTTTTCTTTTTTTTCTTTGTTTTTCCTCTCTTTTTTTTTCTTCTTTTGTCTTTTTTTCCTTTTCTTTCTTTTGGTTATGGTCGAATCCTATGGAGATTGCCTATGTATCATGACCCCGCATGAATCAGACCGAGCGTAGTTCTGGGGGATAAGTGTTAAAATAATGAAACATTTTTTGGGATTTTCAAATTTTTCTAAAAAGCAAATGCTTTGATTACAATGACTTAAAAAACTAACAGACTCAAAAAAGAAATTAACAGACTCTGATGAAAAGATGAAAATACAGACTCAAAAACAAACTAACATACTCCAACAAAAAGATAAAAATACAGACTCGAAAACGGACTAACAGACTCCAATGAAAATCACGAATACATCAATGCCTCAACTACTCCTGGGGCCCGCGGGACATCATTCGGTCTNCCCATCATACAAGTTAAACTTTGGCACTTTAAATCCCGCGGGCAGGCGAACGTCAGGGACACAGACAATTTTTTGTAAGCCATGTTACCCTGGTCTCCCATTCCTTGCTTGTTCTTTGAGGATTGTTCTATGCCTTTCAGCCTTCTAAATATCCCATCTCGCCCTTCTCTTCCCGTGAACGTTTCATTTTCAACATGAGGCTCATCCCGCGGGCCCTGTTTGTATGAGTAGGGAACCTTGTAGGCAACCTCTGAGGGGTAATTTTGGGCATCATGAGCTTGGAGATAAGCGGGTGGATCTGGAGAGTATGGAGGATCATTTGGATTTGTGTCCGGAGCTTGGGTAAGGGTGGCATCTAGGAAGCTAGGTGGTGGCGGGGGTGGTGCCTTCCCAGTCATCCAAGCCTGATACATGTCCGCCATGTATTGTCTCAACATCTTTACCTCTTCAACCAACCCATTGTCCTGTTCAACCAACTGCTTTCGGGCCCCGGTATCAACCAACTCAGTTCTGTTGTTGCCTGCCATTGCCTTTGGACTTTGTGTTGTGGAGAGGAGTTACTACTTCGGGAACCACAAACTAACCACCTTTCTGTACTGAATTGTCAACAACAAACGTGCTAGTGATTAGAGCTTAACAGATAGGCAACCGCACATTTGGGGAATGAATGCACCTAAGCAGTTAACCATTTCTATTATGCATTTGATCGGTTGCTTGCGTCATCCCGGATTTTCCTTATTTCCATTTGCAACTTCTTCTCCTTTCTTTTCACTCATGCCTTTCTCTGCTTGATTTCTCTTTGTTTTTATCCTCTCATTTCTCTCTCTTGTTTTGCCGTTGTTTCCTCCCCACGGTTTCTTATTTTTTCTCCCTTTTCTTTTCTTTGTTTTTCCTCTCTCTTTTTTTCTTCTTTTGTCTTTTTTTCCTTTTCTTTCTTTTGGTTATGGTCGAATCATATGGAGATTGCCTACGTATCATGACCCCGCATGAATCAGGATGGTCTTTTCATTTCGGGTACACCTGTCCTAGACAGACCCAACCCCTGTGTTGAGTCTCCAAAGTCAAATGCACATGATGCAAACAAACGTTCCTACTAGGGATCCGGCATGAGGCTGAGTTATTCTAGGTTCAAAACTTGGGTATTTGTTCTAGACTTGTGTACCCGAGCGGACAACTCGAGCCGAGGAGGGGGCTACGTACCGGGAACCAAAAGGCCATCCGGCTTAGTAACTTGTCCGAGCCTCTTTCTTATTTCAAGGGATGACACTAACAGAATAGGGAGTCACGACCAGCGAGCACATCCCCGAAGATGAGAAGAGAAGGGTTTCATAGCAGTTTATATACAGTTCAGATAATATCAAAGTGGTAAAAGCAACATTTAGCACATTAGGCCCAAGCATGTAATAAAATCAGATAATTGATAAAGCCAAATATAAAAATTCATCTAAGCTCGAATTCTGAACCCTAAACCAGAGATTCTGGGTTCTTATCCCCAGCAGAGTCGCCAGAGCTGTCACACCACCTTTTTCCTACACCCCCGGAAAGGAGTATATAAGGGAGTTTTTCCAATTAAAGGTCAATCGAAACGGGATTTATATTTAAAGATTCAGAGTCGCCACTTGAGATAATTTATGGTGTCCCAAGTCACCGGTTCAAATCCCGAATCGAGAAAAATATTGACTCTGTTTTACAGTCCGCGAAAACAGAAATCCGGGTAAGGGATTCTATTAAACCGGGAGAAGGTGTTAGGCATTCTCAGGTTCCGTGGTTCTAGCACGGTCGCTTAACTATTACAATTGGCCTATTATCTGATTTTAATACATGTTTTAGCCTATGGTGCAATTTTAAACCTTAACCGCTTCCAATTATTTTTAAAGAAAGATTTGCAACGTCATTTAAAATGTCTTGAACCATGTCACATAAATGTACCCGCGGTCCGCAACACATTTTATATAACATTGTTGAGATTTGGATTTGGGTCACATAAATGCGCACCCGAGTTTAGGAAGGTAGATTATTAAAATAATGCGCCTAAAGCAACTACGCGTTTGCAACTTTGCGAGGGCCATGGAAATTCAACTAGGTGGCACGCCTCGAATTCTAAGGATAAACAAGATTAATTAAAGGAGGGCCATGCAATTGTCATTTTTGTTGGGCACGGCGCACCTCACGTCCAAATTTTAAAAGGGAATTCAAACTAAATTTCGAAGGGCCACAAACTATGTGTGTCGCCTAATATGGCTCACCTCCAATTTATTTTTAGGGGATCTAATTAATAAACTAAAGAAAAATTGTGGAACTTCTACTCATTTAAATAAAATCTCAAACCTATTAACTACTTAGTAAACATCGAATTGAAAGGGAATTTAACTCAAATCCCATTTCCGACCGTTTTCAAGCTTGGGCCCAATGAGCCCAACAACCTGTCGTGCTTGCACATTTTTTTGCCAAACCACTGATTTCCCAACTCTTAAGATAAACCCCATAGAAAGCCCAATTCACGATGCAACTGTAAAACATGGGCTCAAGATCGAATCCTTGGGAGCCCAAACCAATTCAGCGATAGAAAATAGGCTCCAAATTACTACACCAATTCAGGATGCCAATCAACTAATACCAACAGGGAACATGCAATTGATTTAGCAAATTTAAACTTCTGATTTTCAAAATATCAAACATCCACTATCCACCTAGCTTTTCCAATTTTAATTATACCATCTTGATGTGACTAGATAACATTACAATTCAACGTTAAGCAATCAGGCAAGCATGCTGGATTCAGCTTCTAACTGGTTTTAAAAGGAAATTTCAAACTATTTAAACTATAAGGTGACAATTGCAAATCCTCCAAAATTAACTCAAAAGATCACTAGGAAGATGAATTTTAACCCTAAACACATCTCACCCGTATGAACTTACAACCATCACTCGACATTTAAACAAATGCAAATGGAAGTAGATGTGGGAACAGAACTAGTTATCAACAAAAATCAAAAAACAAATCCACAACAAGTGAATTGAGCCTTTTCTTGCCATATTTTAACAGTCCATTTGTCACGACCCGGATTTTCCACCCTCGGGAGTCGTGATGGCGCCTACTAATAGGAGCTAGGCAAGCCAACTCAATTTACTTCTTTTAGCAATTATCGTCCATTTAATGAAAAACAAAACATTAGCGGAAGTCTCAAATATAATTAAACTGAAAGAAATGCGGAAGTTTTAACAAAAATCCTCTACCCAAGACTGGTGTCACAATACTCACGAACGTCTAGAGAATATTAAATACAAGGTTTGAATGAAACATAAAACTGTCTGCTTCGGTACAAATGATAACAAACTGAATAAAACAGAAGGGACTTCGGGCCTGCAGACGTCAGCAAGGCTACCTCGAATGTCCCTGGACTGAAAGCTCGCTCCCAGAATGCTACTGCTACTCAAATGCTGCTCCAACACCTGGATCTGTGCAAAAAGATGCACGGAGTGTAGCATCAGCACAACCGACCCCATGTGTTGGTAAGTGCTTGGCCTAACCCCGGCGAAGTAGTGACGAGGCTAGACCAGACTACCAGATAAACCTGTGCAGATATATATATATATACAAGTACAACAAAATAATAGCGAAAAGTAAACAATTAAAACTGGTAGGGGAACATGCTTATGGGGTAGCAGATAAAACGGAATATCAGGAATAACAAAAGAAACTACATCTGATTTCTTCTAACACAGAATAAGGGAAAACAAACCACTTTCACTTGTTTCAATTTCCTCTCGTTGCAGGCGTGCAACTCGATCCCATTTATCATAATATCACGTGGTAGGTGTACCACTCGATCCCATTTCATAATATCACGTGGTACGCGTACCACTCGATCCCATTTCATAATATCACGTGGTAGGCGTACCACTTGCTCCCATTTCATAATATCACGTGGTAGGCGTACCACTCGCTCCCATTTCATAATATCACGTGGTAGGCGTACCACTCGCTCCCATTTCATAATATCACGTGGTAGGCGTACCACTCACTCCCATTTCATAATATCACGTGGTAGGCGTACCACTCGCTCCCATTTCATAATATCTCGTGGTCGGCGTACCACTCGATCCCATTTCATAATATCACGTGGTAGGCATACCACTCGCTCCCATTTCATAATATCTCGTGGTCGGCGTGCCACACGATCCCATTTCTTTCAACACAATACACAAAATAATCCCGGCAAGGGAGAAAGATGTTATAATAAACTATCCCTGCAAGGGAACAAGATAATATAATAAACTATCCCGGTAAGGGAACAAGATAATATAATAAACTATCCAGGCAAGGGAGATCCAGCTATAACCAAACTTATTCAATTTCTACTTAAAACAATTAAATCAATACTCAGTCTCAACAATTACCGGCTCAGTGTTAAAGATTTCCAACCAAGTCCTCATAAACAACGATTATGAATTCGATAATTTAGCAATTCAGGACTCACGGTCATGCTCGACACCAGTGTATAAATACTCGTCACCATGCCTATACACCATACTCGACAATTAGCAATTAGCAGATAAGACTCTACTCCTATTCCCTCAAGCCAAAGTTAGACCAAACACTTACCTCAACTTCCACGGCTAAATCAATCCACAACGACCGCTTTCCCTCTCGAATTCGGCTCCAACTCAATCAAATCTATGAAATAACGACTTTATAATATCAATAATAGCTAAACAACTCAAACCCAATGCTTAAATATAGATTTCCAACCTTTCTTCCAAAAATTCCAAAATCAACCCCGGGTCCGCTTGGTCAAAACACGAGGTTCGAACCAATTCCATATTACCCATTCCCCACGAGCCCGAATATACAATTTGTTTTCAAATTCGACCCCAAAACGAGGTCTAAATCGAAGAAAAATCTAAAAGCCCTAATTCTACCCAATTTCCACCCTAATCTATGTGATTTAAGCTTAGGAATTCACTAATTAATGAAGAAAAATAAAGGAAATAAGTGGAAAATTACTTACCCAAGTGGTCCTGAAGAATGGGGGCTTCAATGGATTCCTAGAGCTTGGGGAAGAAGAGAGTTCGTGAGAAAATTGGATAAATCCCGTATGTTCTGATTCTGAAAACATAAAAATATAACAGGGCTTTTTTGTTCTATGCGTTCGCGACATGAGGGTCGCGTTCGCGGAGAAGGAAGACTGGGGAGCATCGCGTTCGCGATGGGGATGATGCGAATGCAAAGAAGGAAGCTGGGGGGGGGGGGGGTCCAGGGATTCGTTATACGCGAACGCGTTATGGACACGCGAACGTGATGAGGAAGACTATAAGGGTACGCGTTCGCGAACTGTTGAGTGCGAACGCGAAGAGGAAATTCCTGGGACCCTGAACTTGGCTTACGCGATCGCGATGCTAGGGACGCGAACGCGAAGAAGAGTGGATTCAAGGCTATGCGAACGCGAGAGGACATTGCGAACGCGATGAAGAAAATCCCTGTGCAAAAATTGCAGAAAATCTTCTATCTCCCTAAGTTCAAAACACCCCGAAACACCTTCGAGACACTCCCGAGCCCTCGGGGCTCCTAACCAAACACACACACTAACTCAACAACATCCTACGAACTTAACCGTGCGATCAAATCACCAAAATAACATCAAAAACGAGGAATCAAACCTCAAAATCATCACTTTTTCATCAAACTCCATAAACTTTCATTTTTAGATATTTAGGTCCGAAACACGTCAAATAACGTCCGATTTCTACCAAATTTCACAGGAAGCGCTTAAACCACATATAAGACCTGTACCGGGCACCGGAACCAAAATACGGGCCCGATACCAACACTTTCTAATCCATTTTCATTTCAAATTTCCATATAAATTTCAGAAAAACAATTTCTCTAAAAAATTCATTTCTCGGGCTCGGGACCTCGGATTTCAATTCCGGGAATACGCCCGAGTCCCATATAATTCTACGGACCCTCCGGGACCGTCAAATCACGGGTCCGGGTCCGTTTACCCAAAATGTTGACCAAAGTCAACTTTAATCATATTAATATCAAAATTCATCAATTTTTACACAGAATTCATATTTAAGCTTTCCGGCTACGCGCCCGGACTGCGCACTCAAATCGAGGCAACTAAAAGTGAGGTTTTCAAGGCCTCGAAAGCGCGGAAAAGAGAGAAATCAGGTGATGAACCTTTGGGTCATCACACCATTCCTACACTATCTGATTCGAGATCATTCATATCAAAGGGCTGAAACTCATAGTTCACCCAACATTATAAAGAAAACTTACAATTAAACAAGGAGTATCAAACATAATTAGAAGACTAAGCCAGTTACAAAGATCTAAATCTATTCTCAGCACTGTAAAACCTCTTGATTCAAACAACTTGCCATTCATTCATACAATTTCTTGTTCTTCCATTTCACACATCAAGGAGAGGGGAAATACCTGAATATCGAAAAAAAATAGAGGAATAATGAAGGATCAGCAAGCAGTCAGCAACAGAAATCCACCCAGATTTAGCAAATGAAAGGGTGAAATCCACTCAGAAGAATCGATGGAACAGTAAATCAACAACCAAACATGGACCAAACATTTCAAACAAAACCACAATCAGTCCATTTCAACCCCAAGACGAATCAGAAATTGGTTCAAAAGTTGAAAACCTCAAAGACTGAAATCAGAAACCAATGGAACAGTGACTTTTATGAAATTTCAACCGTTTTTGATTTTCTCCAATTTTATCTCTCCAGGTCTCTAACTTGAAATGCAAGGAATAGGTGCTTTTATAGGCAAGGAAGTAGGGCAGCAACTAGGTCTCAGTTTTGCAATTAAGCCCTTTTTGAATTTTCATTATAGCCTAGATATCCTTATTCAACTTATCAGATTTCCCTATCAATTCCCCAACCCAGCTTCCTAGAAGCTTCCCTAATTTGTTACAAAAGATTCCTTCACCTAAACTACCCAAACGAACCTTGAATTCTCTGAAAATTATCTCTAAACCAAATGGGTCATGGGTCCATTTTGACCCAATTTTTCTAAACCAAAGTGAGTCAGAATTTACCCAAACCCACCCCACAAGATCAGAAGCCCAAACGGCCCCAATTGGCACTTACCCCATTATCAAATTGCAAACCCAAAGTAACACATACTGACATATTTTAATAATTGAACAAAATTAGTCTAAGTGACTTATTACCAAACTAACCAATCTAAATTAACTGACATGGGCTAACTATACCACTAATAAAAGGAAAAATCAGAAACTCATGCAAATGACTCTGGAACAATAAAAAAAATCAAGAAGAAGAGAAGAAGCAGAGAAATAGAAAAAGAAAAATAAAAGCTAGATTAAACCGAAAAGGAGAAAAGAAAATACCTATTGAGACTCGAGCAAATGAGGAAAGGAGTCTGAATCTTCAACTTCTCGGATTTGTCACGACCCCAATCCCGGTCGTGATGGCGCCCAACACTAATGCTAGGCAAGCCCGACCAAATTAAATACTCTCAACCCAAATACGCAATCCGTTAACAAATAATACGATTAAAATATCAAATATCAAAGTTCCAATCCGAATCTAAATAAAATAGTACGGAATATAATAACGAATATCCAAACATTCCCCAATAGATCTGGAGTCACGAGTCTAGAGCCTCTAGATGTAACAGAGTAATATATCCATAGTAATAAAGAAGTCTAGGATATGGAAAGACAAATGAAATAAAGGGGAGGAGTCGGGTCCTGCGGACGTCAGGCAGCTACCTCAACAACTCCTGAAAATAAACTTCACGAAAACGGCAAACAGCTCCACTAAGTCTCCGGAGCACTTAAATCTGCACACATGGTGCAGGGAGTAAAGTGAGTACTTCCAACTCAGTGAGTAATAAACATATATAATGGCTGAAAGTAAGAAATCCCGAAATATTACAATATAAAGCTATAATCAGCGATTCAGCACATAAAACGGTGGAACAACAACACTACCAGGATAAATAAGACAAATAAGTATAAATGCATGAATGCAATGCAATGCATATGACCGCTGCGGCACGCAGCCCGATCCATTTGGGTACCCGCGCTCACTGTGGGGGTTCAGACTCCGGAGGGGCTCCTACAGCCCAAGCGCAATATCATTGTAACATTCGCTACGGCGTGCAGCCCGATCCACACTCAGTCCAGGTATATATATGCATGCAAGCCAATCGGGCACAGTCAAATTATTCATTTTAGTTTCAATTATTAGGAATTTTAGAGCAAAGTGTTTAAACCTTTATTTATTTACTAACCATTTCGAGGCAGTGTCTAACTCAGGACTGATATCATGAAGTATGCTAAGCATCATGAAAGCAGTGATAAGGATCCCTGAAGGATGCACATGATAGGCACAAAGCCCCAAACAATTCATAAACTCCAAGTAGGATAATTACCAAACAATTTCTAGTCAAGAACGCAGTACGAACATAATTCGGAACGGACTAGGTCACAATCCCTAGTCACAATCGACCCCGCACTCGTCATAGAGTACGTGTCTCGCCTCAATGTACCGTCACAATGTGATATACCGGGGTTTCAAACCCTCAGGTCATCATCTACATCTATTACTCACCTCAAGCCGGCCACAAGTCTAGCTCGCTATGCCTTTGCCTTTCGAATCAACCTCTTCGCACGCCGAATCTGATTAAAACCACAACGAATACATTACAATAGGCTAAAGAAACATAACCCAATCGAAAAGACTCGAAAAACACCAAAATTCACGAAGTTGGCAAAACCCGAGCCCCGGGCCCACTTCTCGAAAAATTACGAAATTCACATTACCGGATTCCTCGTCTCGCCACGAGTTCGTACATATAAAATTTACCAAAATCGGAGTTCAAATGCCCCTTCAAATCCCAAATTTTCATTTCAAAACCCAAGCCTTAGTTCTTCAAATTTATACCCAATTTTCCAAGAATTAAAGGTTGATTCTTCAATAAAATAGCGTTTCTAGGTCACGAGACTTACCTCCAATCAATTCCTGTCAAAATCCTCTTCAGTTTCTACCAACAAGCTCTTAAGGTGGTTAACAATGGAGGAAAAATGAATAGACTCGCGGATAAAATAATAATATAAAAACCCTTCTGCCCAGCGACTTTCGCTTCTGCGGTCCCGCTTCTGCTTATGCGGGACCGCTTCTGCGGCCAAAAATCCCGCTTTTGCGGTCCTCATTAAAAAAACCAACTTCCGCTTTTGCGGCTCATATTCCGCTTCTGCGGAATTCCCTCCTAACGACCAAAACCGCTGATGCGAAAAGTGTTCCGCTTCTGCGGAACTACTCTACCAAACCACTGACCGCTTCTACGATGCCTCACCCATTTCTGCAGAACCGCTTCTGCGGTTCATTTCCGCAGAAGCGGAAATACCAGATACCAGCAAAAATGAACCTGCAACAAACTTCAAAAACTCTCCGTTTAACCACTCGAACTCACCCCGAGGCCCCCGGGACCTCACCCAAAAACACTAATACATCCTAAAACCTTATTCAATCTTGTTCCAATCCTCAAAACACATCAAATAACGCTAAAACCATCAAATCACATCGGATTCAAGCTTAAGTTTCTTAAAAACCTCCGAATTGCACATTCGATCAAAAACCCGACCTATACACCTCCGAATGACCTGAAACTTTGCACACATACCCAAAATCACCTAACGGAGCTACTGCAACTCTCGGAATTCCATTCCGACCCTCGGATCAAAATCTCACCTATCCACCGGAATTCGCCAAAATGCCAACTTTGCCAATTCAAGCCTAATTCTACTCCGGACCTCCAAAATCACTTTCGATCGCACTCCTAAGTCACAAATCACCTCCCGAAGCTAACCGAATCAACGGAATTCACATACGAGCCTTCTAACNAGGAATTCAGACATTCATATATTAAAGACCCCCATGTTCTCAATCGTTCGATTAAGAAACCTCGATGGCCCAGATCAATCCACTAACTAAAACGGGGTCGTTTGGCTCGCTGGTGGGTGAGACCGGGTAATGGGGCGGGTTTGGGCCGGATCAGACGAGTTTTGGGGGGGAAGAAACGCCTTGGGCCTGTGGATTTCGAACTATTTGGCCCAAATATGACTTAACACTCTTTGCTTTGCCTTTTTCTTTTTACTTTTCGAATTTCTTTTAATTTAAAACTAAGAAAAATAAACCTAAATTAATTCCTAATCACATTATGATATCCCATTAAATTAATTATCTCTAATGAACAATTGACACAATTAATTGAAAATCAAATTAAAGGAAAACTACCAACATTCAACAATTAAAATTAAAAGTGCAAAAATAAACTATTTTTGTGATTTTTCCCCTTTTTTATAAAACAACTAATTTTCTAATTAATCCTAAAATGCATAATTATATCCTACATGCAAATGCAACATATTTTTGTATTTTTTATTAATTAAATAAAATGAACATGCACAGACAAAATGCAAACAATTGACAGAAAATGCCACAAAAATCCACAAAAGTGCAAACAATGGAAAAATTATTTTGTTTTGAATTTGTGGGAGTAATTCATATAGGGCAAAAATCACGTGCTCACACCCGGTATTCATCCGGAGTCCTCAGAAAATCCCTCAAAGTTTCATTATCGTAGATGTTTAACTCCGAGTAAAAAGCAGCCCCTTGCGGAGTGACGGAATACGGATATCTTCCGGTTACTTTAAGTATCACTGAACGTTTCCTCACACCCATTTTTTTGCATAACAACGATATCAATTTATCATACTCCATTGTAAGTGGTAATTTAACATGACCCTGTGGAGATAAACTATACCTCACAGAGTTGTTCTCTATCACAACCTCNTCTCCATCACAAACCTCACCCCCCCAATATAATGAAATTCTTATTCTACGTTCTTCAGACATTACGGAAAAAATGCTTAAGAATTTAACAACAAGAAAATATTGAATGGGAGTTGGAGTTTTTTGTGAACGAATTTTCCTAAAATCCTAACCACTTGATATAGGAAATGGCTAGCCCGGGATATGGAAATTTTTTGACGTATAGCGTTCTTTAAATAGACGCTATACTCATTTAAATTACTGTTATGTCAGTTAAATTATTGGTGGGTCCATAATCAGGGTATAGCGTCTTCATTTCATATGCTATATGTATAGCGTATGAAATGAAGACGCTATATGTGGCAGTCAAATCGCCAGGCATATAGCGTCTATATTCAAGACGCTATACCTTAACGGCAAAAGTTACCGTTAAGGTATAGCGTCTTGAATTTAAACGCTATACATAGAAAGGTAACTTTTTTTTACACTTATTAATGTATTTTGAGTCCAAAAACACAATATTTAGGTTCCGGACTCCATATCCCTGCCTGTTTAAAAGATACTTAATGTCAGTACTAAATAAACCAACTTCTAACATTTAGATATCAAACCACAATTTTGGAATCGTACTGTATTTTCAGAATGGATATGTAGACTGTAGTTTCCGAAATAAGGTATAGAATATACTGAAAAGCTTCATAATGTCATGTACAATACCTTAACAAAGGAATCCCTGACACAATGTTAGGAATCTTTTCAGCAAATCCAAAACATGGGTGCCATTTCTGTATATGCGAGCTTAAAACCTTCATGAACCCGCCGCTTATAGTCAGGACATTGCTTTGGCTGCCATGCAATAATAGTCACCCAGCTCTCCTCTGTAAGCAATGAGTGTACCGGTAACATCAAATGTGATGCAGTGTAACGACATTGCAAATGATTGGACAGCAACTCTAACCCTGTGATTACTATATCTTGTACTTCAAAATCTTCATGAACCAAAAGATATAAGCTTAAAGAGGTATTTCACAGTCCTGCATTGAAATTTTCAGCAATTATGCGTCATTAATTCAGTGACAAGCATTTATCACATAAGGAATACCAGCCATTGACACTTTTTGACTATACGATTCCCAAATATATGCTAACCCTACTAATAACGCATCCATTTCCGAAAGTAATCTTACTAGGACACAAGTTGACTTCAGGTAGTCCTCAAACACAACAGTAAAACTAGATCTAGAGGAATCCACAGAGGAGGGTTCAATTAACCCAAATAAACATCAAAATGTTTCTCAAATGAATTTCATCACCAAGTAGAGTTCTGCTGTTAAGATGTTCTCATGACCCCTATCCAAGGATTGTAATCGAAAGGAATGTAATTGTCTGGGTCAAAATCAGATCAGAGAAATCCGGCATGCGGAGACAATAGGCCGAGGTCGGGCAGTCATCAACAAGGTCGAGGTCGGGCAGGCCGAGGTCGGGCAGTCATCAATAAGGCCGAGGTCGGGCAGGCATCAACAAGGCCGAGGTCGGACACTCATCAATAAGGTCGAGGTCGTGCAGTGATGAAACAACTAGTTTGCTTTGGAGTCCTCAAAAGGAATATTCAGTATTCTACTGAATATTCCCTCTAATTGTACTTTCTTTTAGGGTTTTCTAAGGATACCCCTTATAAATAGGAGGAGAGGACTTCCCAAAAAGGGGGCTCTCTCCCTCTCCCTCTCTCCAAGAAAATATGTAAATACATCTCTCTAAAGAGATTAGAGAATCTATGATCCCAGACCTTCATCAGATCCAAAAAGGCTTATAAGATTTCATGTATTTGTCTATCATTCATCTTTATCAAATGAAAAAGGATCCGCCTTACTCAAGATTGAGTGAATCTTTTCCTTTATTTATATTTTATTGCCCTTTAATGTTACTTAATGCACTATTAAATCTGGCCATAATCACTGCCAGCATTTATACTCAGCTATATTTTTCTATTCATATTATTCATCCCGGATCTAGAGTTAATTATCCTTGACTAGGATTTACCATCCATCTTCTTATTTAATTAGTTTAACAAAAAGGTCTCATACTTTTTTGCTCAAACAATTTGGCGCCATCTGTGGGGATTTTCTAGTTAAAATTTTAGTTTCCTCTAGATCTAAATTCGATTCTAGTTCCACTTTCGTTAATAAATATCTCATCAATACCATTCAAATCGAATAATCACCTCACCGATTTGCTTCATTTCTATTATTACCTCACCAATACAGATATTTATTGACGTAAATGTTATTTTGGGAAGGTAAAGTGATTCTACTGCTTGCTCCCATCTTTACTTTTGGTTGAACTCTATGATTACCTACAAAAAAAGAAGGAAAACAATGTGCTGATTAAGAAAAGAAAAAGAATTAAAGAAGATGGTGATGAAATGGCAGCTTTTACTTTTTTGGTATAGCTAGTAAGATGGGAAAGCCAGTGCTTTTTCAGGAATTGAAACGAAAAAGACACTCAACTACCTCAGTGCTTTGGTAATATGTACAAAGTAATAAATCACAACCAAAAATTAGCAGCAGCATACTATCTTTACAGAATAGAAAGAACCCCAAAGTGCTAGATCCTTGATTGCTAGCTTTTAAGAATGTATTCACTTGCTGTCTAACTTGCTTGGATGTTGGCTTATGACTTCCAGGTACTATTTTCTGTGGGAAGAAGCATAGAGGTAAACCAAAAGCGAAGGACCAAACCTTTCTTGTTATTATTTATTAAATTGAGCCTCTACGTTCCCGACGAGGAAATCGGCGAGACGATGGTGCCGGAAAGTTTGTCGATTCAGACGTCTTCGTGAAGATGAATGTCGGGATTGTACGTGATGAGGGCTTGCCTTCTCCCTCTAAGATTTAGGGTGTTTTTCGCATATATACCTCTTTATTCGGCGGAACAACCCTTTCTTGCCAAACTGGTAGCGACCACTAAAAGCGTAACCGGAGAAGGGAATGTGGTCACTCCTCTCGACTTGTCGACCGTTCAAATCGAGGTAACGAACACTTTCGTTTTGTTTTAACTGACTATTTCTCTAAGTGGAATAGAAGCAGGAGCAATCACTCAGGAAACGAGTCGTACTCTCCAACGCAAGCAAAATTAAGCAAACTGGGACTCACCCATGAAACGCAGAAGCTAAGCAAAACTGGGACTCCCCCAGAGGACACCCGAAACTCTCCAAAAAAAAGAAAAGCAAAATCAAGTACGCCAAGATCCGCTCCGATGTCTACGGACAGTATGGTAGCCTATGATTCGCCAAAATCTAACAATGACACAACGGGTTAACAATTTGACATCAACTCGAAATAACACCCCTACGGCCAAGGGCCATCGCCAGAAATAAGAGTTCGACCTCGCTCGGATTACAACGAGTTAACATTTCGGCCTTAACTCAAAATAACACCCCTACGGCCAAAGGCCATCGCCAAAAAGAAGAATTCGACCTCGCTCGAATTACAACGGGTTAACATTTCGACATCAACTCGAAATAACACCCCTACGGCCAAGGGCCATCGCCAGAAATAAGAGCTCGACCTCGCTCGAATTATAACGGGTTAATATTTTGGCCTTATCTCGAAATAACACCCCTATGGCCAAAGGCCATCGCCAAAAAGAAGAATTTGACCTCGCTCGAATTACAACGGATTTACATTTCGGCCTTAGATCCAAATAACACCCCTACGGCCAAAGGCCATCGCCAAAGAGAAGAATTCGACCTTGCTCGAATTACAACGAATCAACCTTCGGCCTCGTCCGAATCAACCTTCGGCCTCATCCAAATCAAACTTTGGTCGCGTCCGAATCAACCTTTGGCCTCGTCCGAATAAACTTCGGCCTCACCTGAATCAACATTCAGCGACTTCGCCCGAATTCACATTCGGCGACCTCGCCCGGATTCACATTCGGCAACCTCGCCCAAATTCACATTCGGCGACCACGCCCGAATTAACAATCGGCAACCTCGCCCGAATTTACATTCGGCGACCGCACCCGAATTAACAATCGGCGACCTTGCCCGAATCCACATCCAGCTTCCTCGCTCGAATTAACAATCGGCAACCTCTCGCGAATTCACAATCGGCGACCTCACCCGAATTCACATTCGGCAACCTCGCTCGAATTCACATTCGGCAACCTCGCCCGAATTAACATTCGGCGACCTCACCCAAATTCACAATCGGCGTCCTCGCCCGAATTCACATCCGGCGACCTCGCCCAAATTCACATTCAGCGACGTAATTCACATTTGGCGACCTCCCCCGAATTCACATTCGGCGACCTCGCCCGAATTCACAATCGGTGACTTCGCCCGAATTCACTATCGGCGACCTCGCCCGAATTCACTATCGGCGCCGTCGCCCAAATTCACATTCGACGACCGCCCGAATTCACATTCGACGACCTCGCCCGAATTCACATTCGGCGACCTCACACGAATTCACATTCGACGACCTCGCCCGAATCCACATTCGGTCTCCTCACCCGAATTCACATTCGGTCTCCTCGCCCAAATTCACATTCGGCGACCTCGCCCGAATTCACATTCGGGGACCTCGCCCGAATCAAGATTCGGTCTCCTTGCCCGAATTCACATTCGGCGCCTCGCCCGAATCAACATTCGGCGACCCTGCTCGAATTCACATTCGGCGACCTCGTCCGAATTCACATTCGGTCTCCTCACCCGAATTCACATTCGACGACCTCGCCCGAATTCACATTCCGCGACCTCGCCCGAATTCACATTCGGCGACCTCGCCCGAATTCACATCTGGCGACCTTGCCCGAATTAACATTCGGCTCCTCGCCCCAATTGACATTCGGCCTCCTTACCCGTCCAGATCCGAGGACGTGAATGACCTCCTCCGATGCCGCCATCCTGGCCTCGACGGCCTTCTCCAACTCTATCGTCTTCTCGATCGACTCATAACTCGAGTCATTGGCCCTTATCGAGCTCTGCTCAAGTTCAGCCCGCGGGGATACCACTTTGACCTAAAGATCGGCACCCTCAGCCGCCATCCACACTAGTCGACCTCCCCATTCGGATTTTTCGAACTATGATTAATGAAGTCCGCTCACCGAGCTCGACCAAAAGACGACCTCGATAAGCGGAGGGACTAACAGTATGGGTCAAAATCGGATTAGAGAAATTCGGCATGCGAAGACAATAGGCCAAGGTTGGGTAGACCGAGGTCGGGCAGTCATCAATAAGGCCGAGGTCGGGCAGTCATCAACACGGCCGAGGTCGGGCAGGCCGAGTCGGACACTCATCAATAAGGTCGAGGTCGGGCAGTGATGAAACAGCTAGTTTGCTTTGGAATCCTCAAAAGGAATATTCTACTGATTATTTCCTCTAATTGTACTTTTTTTAGGGTTTTCTAGGGATACCCCTTATAAATAGGAGGAGAGGACTTCCCATAAAGGGGGATCTCTCCCTCTCCCTCTCTCCAAGAAAATATGTAAACACACCTCTCTAAAGAGATTAGATGATCTATGATCCCAGACCTACATCAGATCCAAAAAGGGTCATAAGATTTCATGTATTTGTCTATCATTCATCTTTATCAAATGAAAGAGGCCTTACTCAAGATTGGGTGAATCTTTTCCTTTATTTATATTTTATTGCCATTTAATGTTACTTAATGCATCTATTAAATCTGGCCATAATCACTACAACAAATATGATATTTAGCAATGAAATTGTTAGCTACGACATGAAAATCGTCACTAATTGTTTACATATCGTGACAAAAATTACAATTCGTCTTGAAATACATAAACCATATACTTATAGTGACGAAACATAAAATTTCGTAGCAAAGTTTCGTCCACTAAAGTTTCCCACCAAAAATTAAGTTGGCGCCATTTATTGAGTAATATTAGTTACAAAATTTGAGGTTATCGGTGACAAATTATTTTGTCAATAATGAAGTACCCAATTAGCAACGAACCATTGCTTGTCTTAAAATTAGTTAGGTTTTGAATACGAAAAAGTTTCGTCACAAAAAATATGTGGTTACAATAGCAACGAATTAGAATTTGTAGCTAAACATAGTAAATTTTAGCCATAAAATTATATATTTAATTGTGACCTTACTTTTTGTCACTGATAGTGCAAACAATTAGTGACAATGAATTATTTTATTGTCTCAACCTAAAATTTAGTCACAATGAATTCTGTCACATAATATATAATTTTAAATGGCTACAACTTAATTTTGTAGATGAGCCGTATGATTATTGGCTACTTAAAGAATTTGTATTTAAAAGCTAAAAAATTATACTTCATTTTTAATATTGAATATGAGGTTTTGTTCGTGCAATTTACATATATTTACTTTATAAGTTTATTTGAACTTGTGAGTGAAACGACCATCTTTGAAAAACTATCAAGTCATTATATATATATATATATATATATATATATATATATATATATATATATATATATATATATATATATATATATATATATATATATGTATGTCATATTGGATAAAATTATAATTCCAATTAATATATTTCCTTCATTATTTTTACCAATTTAAAACTTATGCGTTGGATAAAATTATAATTCCAATTAATATGTTTCTTTTTTAAAGTACCTTAGAGATTGGTAGTAACATAAGTGGATCTAGGATTACAAGAAGGTGGATACACACTATTGTGAAAAGTGGTTCTAAGATATAAATTAAACATGTTCAACCTTAAAATTTTACTATTGAATCCATTACGATTTTTAAATTATAGGTTCAGAATTAATTTTTTTTTTAAAAATAGTTATATTTTACAATTTGCATACATTTATACCATATGTTGAAAAAGTTGGATCAATCAAAACTCATTGACTATATGTTACATCCTTCAATATTACTAATTTTAATATACATATACGTTTAATTATATAAATTTTTATGGTGAAAATGAATTCGGACTTGGAAAATTTGAAAGAATAAATCGAAGGAAAAAATAAAAAGAAACAAAAAAAAGTACTTTCAAAATGCAAGAAGGGACATCGGATAAGACACTTACGAGATCAAGCTCAAGCTCAATCTCAATCTCAAGCTCAAGAACGAAAAATAAATCTAGATTCAAGGTGGACGAGTCCATATTATATCTGTTGAATTTAAGATTATTTGTTCGTGACAACTATACATATTCATGATCAAGCTAAAAGGCCCTTGAATTTGTTTTATTCTTTTGAAAGAAAAATCAATAGAACCATAAAGATCGTAATATTTGAAATAAAATACTACACTTGTTACAATTTTTTCTAGCCTTGATTACTTTCTTGACGCGGATTTAATGTATTTCCTTGAAAATTGAAATAATTCGTATACAAAAATACAAATATGGAAATAATCTTAATATTTAACGGGGAGTCATTAAAGGAGAGAAATTTTCTATATGGAAATTTTACACGAAAATATTGGAGGGAATAAAAGATAACAAAATTTTAATTTTTAATTATTTCACCTTCCCTCTAAGGCTGTATGGTGTGCCGGGCCCGGGCCTAAATGGGCTAAACGGGCCTGGGCTTAGCGGTCCCGGGCTCTGGCGGTCCCGGGCTTCGTGGGCTCAACGGGTAGGACCAGTCCGTGGCGGGCCTAAGCCCATATGGTCCTGGGCTAAATGGGCCGGGCTCGTGGGCTTAGCGGGCCTAACGGGTTTTTTTTTTATTTTCGGGCTTTTTTTTTTTAATTTTTTTTATTTAAGGCAATTTCTTGTAAACCATATGTGTATGTATATATATAAATTGCTCTTATGCATGGCTATATAAATATATGTAGTATATATAATATAGAAATCTAATTATTAAAGTGTTTGACGAAAATGTAAAATAACAAATCAATAGTAAAACTAAATTGGCATGCATAATAAATTAATAACAAAGTACAACATGAAGCATAAATACGTCTAATAATTTTAAAATAACACAAATTGTTGAAAAATCTTAAAGACGAATTTGCGGATAAATACCCTCAACACAATACTTTATATGCCTCCTTAAAATGCCTGTNGATTTTGTGGAGAAGTTAATTACTAGTATCTATTTCTTATTTTATTATTTTTATTAATTAATGTTAGTTTTGTGATTTAGGTTTGAAGTTATAATTTCTTTATATCACCATATTAAAAGTACTATGTAATATTAAATTTTTTTCTTTTCACACAGGTATACGAAGGTGCAAACAATGTGTATTTTTAGCTAGGGGACGCTGCACTAACACATGAGGAATCAACCTTTATATTTTTTTAGTTTAGCAGTATTCTCGTCTTTCAATTAGAGTTTTTATGTTTGAGCGCTTTTAGTTTGTATTTTGTACTTTATACTCATGTGTTATCTTAGAATAATTATACATGTATAGTACAATATATTTATGAGTTTCGGTATTACGTTTCTCTTTTATTTTTGTGAATGGTTTTTATTACATAAGCTAATGTTAAAATTTTGAAATAAACACGTAACAAACTATTTAACTATATAAAATAGCGTGACATAAAAATTTGTCCTTAAATATTTATGTATTTTTAGGACATTCGTCACAAAAATGTCTTTATTACCTATAGTAGCAAAATCATATTGCTACTTTCTCATTCGTCACAAATTGATTACATCTAGTGAGAAAACAATAATTTGTCTAGAATTTGCTTTCATTTTAATAACATAATTACTATATTTTATCTACAAATTAACTTAATATTTGATGACCATTGAAATTGTCACTAACTAAGATAATATATAGCGAAAAATTAGTCTTATCACTAATAGCACTATTTGTTGAGACACAAAAATAATTTGAACTACGAAAATGTCGCCTTCTCGACAAAAAAATCTGTCTCTACTTTATATATTTAAAGACGAAAGATTTTGTACCTAAAGCATAACCATTTAGTGACACAATCACTTTCTTTTAGCTACAAATTATGTGTAACTTTAACGACAATTAATATCATCACTAATTAAAATTATAATTAGTGACAAATTAGATTTGTCGGTATTAAAGACCTTTTTAGCGACGACACTACACTTTTAGCTACAAAGTTTTGTCACTTTTTATGACAAACAAGTTCGTCATAAATACTACGTAATTGGAGACGGAAAAAATTTCGTAGTTAATATAACTTTATTTTGTGACGAAACTCAAAATTGTCTTTGTATACTATTAGTGACGGTGTTTCAAAGACGAAAATTTGACAAAAAAAAATTTATCACGAAATGTAACGATCCGACCGGTCGTTTTGAGTTCTAGCGCTCCGTTCAGCAGCTGGAGGCCATGAACAGCTTCATTTCAGGTATTATGACTTATACGCGTAGCCGGAATTAAGTTTCGGGAAGTTCAAAGTTGATTTAGAAAGAGAATTCTCATTTCAGAAGCTTAAAGTTGAAAGAATGAACTAGGATTGGATTTTTAAGTAAAGGACCTCGGAATCAGGATCTGAAGGTTCCAGCAGGTTCGTATGATGATTTCGGACTTGGGCGTATGCCCGGTTCGGGTTTTGGATAACCCATGAGTGTTTTGGCGCCTATTGTGAAAGTTAGCATTTTAGAAGGAATTTCATAAGTTTGGTTGGAAGTACATTTTAATGTTATCAATGTTCGTTTTGGATTCTGAGACCGCGTATAGCTCCGTATGGTGATTCTGGAGTTGGGAGCGCGATCGGAAGTGAATTCGGAGGTCCGTAGGTCATTCTGGAGTCATTTGGCTAAAGATAGAAATTTGAAGGTTTTTGATAAGTTTGACCGAAAGTGGACTTTTGATATCGGGGTCAGA
>NC_031999.1:42586712-42598127 GCF_001879085.1 Nicotiana attenuata
TGAGTTATGAATTTCTGCACATCTCTTCCGTGTGCGGTATGTGAGGGTTGGAGTAAGACCCGTATATGTTATGGGGTGCAACGGGAGCATCAGATTCGTGGAATTCCAATTTAGTTGGGCAGAAAATGTTATCGTAGTCCGGTGTGTAAAATGATGGAAGATGTGAATTCAGCGAAGTCATGCAGTCATGTTTGGGTACAACGTGTGGTGGTTGATACGATGTTCGTATGTTGGAAACAGGTCAGGCATAGAATTCCGGATGTTGGAATTGGGCTCTAAGGCTTATTTGCTTTAATAAAAGGAAATATCTTCAGAATTGATCGAGCTGATGTGCTCAACTGAGTTATGGTGGCACGGGAAGGTACATGAGGTGTTAGACAGTGACTTCAGACTACTCCAGTATAGTTCTCAGCATGTTCGAGGACGAACGTTTGTTTAAGTGGGAGAGAATGTAACGACCCGACCGGTCGTTTTGAGTTCTAGCGCTCCGTTCAGCAGCTGGAGGCCATGAATAGCTTCATTTCAGGTATTATGACTTGTACGTGTAGCCGGAATTAAGTTTCGGGAAGTTCAAAGTTGATTTAGAAAGAGAATTCTCATTTCAGAAGCTTAAAGTTGAAAGAATGAACTAGGATTGGATTTTTAAGTAAAGGACCTCGGAATCAGGATCTGAAGGTTCCAGCAGGTTCGTATGATGATTTCGGACTTGGGCGTATGCCCGGTTCGGGTTTTGGATAACCCATGAGTGTTTTGGCGCCTATTGTGGAAGTTAGCATTTTAGAAGGAATTTCATAAGTTTGGTTGGAAGTGCATTTTAATGTTATCAATGTTCGTTTGGGATTCCGAGACTGCGTATAGCTCCGTATGGTGATTCTGGAGTTGGGAGCGCGATCGGAAGTGAATTCGGAGGTCCGTAGGTCATTCTGGAGTCATTTGGCTAAAGATAGAAATTTGAAGGTTTTTGAGAAGTTTGACCGGAAGTGGACTTTTTGATATCGGGGTCAGAATCCGATTCCGGAAGTTGCAGTAGGTCCGTAATGTCAAATATGACTTGATTGCAAAATTTGAGGTCAATCGGACGTGATTTGATAGGTTTAAGCATCGAAAGTGAAAGTTGGAAGTTCTAAGGTTCATAAAGCTTGGATTGGGGGTTGATTCACGATTTTAGCGTTGTTTGATGTGATTTGAGGCCTCGAGCAAGTCCGTAATGTGTTTTGGGATTGGTTGGTATGATTGGTTGGGGACCCGGGGGCCTCGGGTGGATTCCGGGTGGTTAACGGATCAAAAATGGAAATTTTGAACAGCTGAAGGAACCTGGTTGCTGGTATTTTCGCTTCTGCGGTGGGTTGACCGCAGAAGCGGCACCGCAGAAGCGGAAAAGGAGACGCAGATGCGAGTTTTGGTCAAAGGCTTGAGGACCGCAGATGCGGTCAAGGTTCCGCAGAAGTGGGACCGCATCTGCGGAGAGGGGGTCGCAGAAGCGGAAGAAGGCATCATGGAGAGGACCGCAGATGCTGTTAAAGTTCCGCAGAAGCGGGACCACAACTGCGGGTAGCACGTCGCAGAAGCGCATATGGGGAGGCTTGATAGGAACCGCAGAAGCGGTATTTGGACCGCACCTGCGGAACCGCAGAAGCGGTCAAAGGACCGCAGGTGCGAAAATACCTGGAGGCAGAGGACTTGTTTTAAATCGGGGTTTTGGTTCATTTCAACCATTTTTCATGGCTTGGGGCGATTTTTGGAGAGCTTCTAAGAGGGATTTCGTCATCTATGTTAAGGTAAGTTATCCCCACCTATTTTTGAGTTGAATACATCAATTATGTATGGATTTAGGCATGAAAATTAGTATAAAATTGAGGATTTGGTGGGAGACCTAGAAAACTATATTCTTGGAATTTAGCCACGAACTTGAGCATGGAATTAGGAGTAAATTATATATTTGAGCTAGTAAAGCCATGGGTAAACTTTATCTTCGAAAAATTTTGGATTCCGGGCACGTGGGCCCGAGGGCATTTTGGTCATTTCACTAAGCGGAGTTGGGAGTTGTATAATTTGAGTTGTTAACCAGTATTTGAGTATGTTCTCATTAGTTTGTCGTTAATTGGCTAGTTTTGGTGCATTGTGCGTCGGTTCAAGCCTTCGGAAGAATGTAGAATGCCGGTGATGAGTCTTCGGAGCGAGGTGAGTCTCCTTTCTAACCTTGTGAGGGGGAAATGTCCCCATAGGTGAATTAATTGGTTATGTGCTCCTATTTGTGGGGGCTACGTACGTACGAGGTGACGAGAGTCCGTGCATAGCTACTATTATGCTATTGTTCGGGTAGCTAGGACCCAAAAGCATGAATACTTGGATTATTTGTAAACTCTTGATAGCTTGAATATCTTATATCACCTAGAATTGGTAAATGAATTTCAAAAAGAATTAAACTTCATTTCTTAAAAATTATTAAAGGAGAATTGGTTTTATTTGGATAATTACTCCCCGATAAAATTCTAATTGGCTATTTGAGCATGTGTATTATGTGTACCTGCGTCGCATGGATGATTCGCGAGCAGGGTGATTGTGTATCTTATGTGTACCTGCGTCGCATGGATGATTCGCGAGCAGGGTGATTGTTTATTTTATGTTGACCGCGTCGCATGGATGACTCGCGAGCGGGGTAATAGATGCATCTATGGTTCGTGTCGTTCGACCATCGGCAGTGCACAGTTTACATTTCTGTTGGATTGGGCCGTCGACTCGGTGTGATTTGCGCATGTTATTTGTCACTTGAGAATTTTTAAACGTGAAATTTGCCCTTCGTGGCTTGATATAAATTGATAAGATAAAGAAGAGTAAATCTTGAAAATCCTTTGTTAATTGTTATAAGGTGTTTTACCTGTTTTACAACTTTGTGAATTAGAACATGCTATATGAATCCATGATTTCCTCATACATTTAGTATATTATTATTGGACCGCTAGAGAGTGTCCAGGTATACCATCTCGTCTCTACCTCTTCGAGGTTAGGCGGGATACTCACTGAGTACACGTTGATTACGTACTCATACTACACTTCTGTGCATTTTTGTTGCACAGGTATATGTTACTTTAGCGGCCTACTGGGCATAGCAGCACGGACGATTCGGGGACTAGGTGAGTTGCAGTATGCGAGGCGGCCCGCAGCTTTTAAAGTCCCTTCTAGTAAATTGTATTTTCTTTCTGTCCATTGTATTTCGGACGGATGTTGTATTATATTTTATATCCTTTTCAGTAGATGCTCATGCACTTGTGACACCGGGTTCTGGGGTGGTTTTCGAAAGATGTGTACTAGTGGTCATTATTTTAATTGAACTAAAGCAGAGACTTGTTTTATCTATGAAAAATGGAAGGAAAAATCCTAGATTTTTAAAGGTATTAAAAGAGAATCTAATTGATAATTTAGTTGGCTTGCCTGACAACGGTGTCCGGCGCCATCACGACCCGTAGTGGATTTGGGTCGTGACACGAAAATACATTTGTGACGAAATATGAGTTTTTGGTGACAAAATAATTCATCGCTAACAATCAAATATGTTGTAGTGAATCATTGCCAGTATTTATACTTAGCTATAATTTTTTATTCATATTATTCATCCCGGATCTAGAGTTAATTATCCTTAACTAGGATTTAATCTCCATCTTCTTATTTAATTAGTTTAACAAAAAAGGTCTCATACTTTTTTGCTCAAACAATAATTCCAATATTCCCTACGCATATTATTGTAGAAAATTGAGAAAGATGATTGTGAAAATTTCTGTGTATTTCTGAATGAATTACTGTACAAGAGGACTATGTATTTATACAGATATTAGCTACCTAGAAAAGAATCTGAAAATAAAACTACCCTATGAATTATGTACACTTGTCCTATTTTTACTAGCTAAATTCTAAGAATGTAACTAATTAATATTCCTTCAGCATGTGAGCCTTTGTGTGCATGTGAGAAGTGGACTGTCCAGATTAAAAGCTTCATCATTTGGTTTGTTGGCTGAGATGATGCCACGTGGCTTGTCACATGGCTTATCAGAGAATGGACTTAGCTTTGTTTTGGCCGAAATTGTTTTTCCAAAACCTTTGGTCATTTTTCCATATTCTTCTTCATCGATTATTTTCTTCTCTTCTTCTGTATGATTTCTTGCTGAGAAATCAGATCTTTCTGAGAAATCAAAGAGTGAGATCGATATATTCCAACATCCCCCTCAAGTTGGAGGGGATAGAAGATACCCCCAACTTTCCAATGATCGATCTGTGAGAAGGCCCTGACAAGGGTTTAGTGAATAAATCAGCAAGTTGAAGTTTTGAGGGTATAAATGAGAGGGAGATGAGGCCGGAAAGGAACTGTTGCCTTATAAAATGGCAATCGAGTTCAACGTGTTTGGTTCTCTCATGAAAGACGGGATTTCGAGCAATATGTATGGCCGCTTGGCTGTCAGAGAAAATTGGAACCGGAATCAGAGGAGGAGCAGATAGATCGGTGAGAAGACGAGTTAACCAAGTAAGCTCTGCCACTAGGCGACGCATTGAACGATACTCTGCTTCAGCGGAAGATAGAGACACAGAAGCTTGCTTCTTAGATTTCCAAGACACCGGTGAACCCCCTAAACTGATGAAAAACCCACTGACTGAGCGACGACTATCATGGCAAGAAGCCCAATTAGCATCGCAGAAAGCCAATAAATCAAAAGAGGGCCGAGCATTGAGGAACAAACCCTGGCTAGGATTAGAGCGAAGATAACGAAGGTCGTGTAAAGCTGCTGTGAAATGCCCAATGCAAGGGTGTTGCATATATTGGCTGAGAGTCAAAACGCTAAATGAAAGATCAGGCCGCGTGTGAGTCAAATAATTGAGCTTGCCAACAAGACGACGATAGAGAGAAGCATCAGATAAAGGAACTCCAAAATTGGCAATCAACTTGGAAGATGGATCAAGTGGAGAAGAAACCAGTGGGAGAGTGGAGCAATCAAATTGAGCAAGCAGGTCAGTGGTAAATTTCCTTTGAGTTATAATAATTCCATCATGCTCCCTTAAAATCTCCATGCCTAAGAAGTAGTGAAGAGGCCCAAGGTCCTTCATTTTAAACTCAGAATGTAGAAATGCTTTAAGATCTGATAATTCATCAAAATTATTGCATGTAATTAGTATATCATCCACGTATACCACAACAATGGAAATGAGATCCCCTGTTTATTTAAAGAATAGGGAGTAATCATTTAGAGATGAAGAGAATCCCTTAAAACTGAGGGCTCCGGCAAGTCTTGCATACCATTATCTTGAAGCTTGCTTCAAGCCATAAAGAGACTTTTTAAGTCGACAAACATGGTTAGGACTGGGGGAAGACAAACCCGCAGGAAATTTCATGTAAACCTCTTCCTGTAACTCCCCATGTAGAAAGGCATTACTTACATCAAATTGAGAAATAGGCCGCCCTTTCTTGACTGCAATAGAATGTAAACACCTGATAGTAGTCATTTTCTATGCCTTCTCTTTGCATATCACCCATGATAACCAGCCTGGCCTTTAGCCTCTCAATAGTGCCATTAGCATGGTTCTTGACCTTGTAGACCCATTTACAAGGAAGAGCTTTCTTGCCAGAAGGTAAGAGAACCACATCCCAGGTGTGGTTCTCTTCCAAAGCTTGGAGTTCAGAATCCATAGCTTGGACCCAACTTGGATTGGAACAAGACTGATTGTAAGTGGTTGGTTCTGAAATGGTAGAGAGTGAATGAATAAGATGCTGATTAGAGGTGGAGAGGGCAGAAAAAGAGAATGGAGGTGGTGAACAAGGAGTAGAAAAACATGAAGTGGTAAGATCAGTGAAATAGATGTTATTGCAAACATAGTCCTTAAGATAACCAGGCAGGGTGCCTATATTATCTCTGTTTGATCTCCTGAGGGGAATAGATGGAGAGGACGAAACAGGAGAAGGAGTAGGGGAATTAAGGGAAGCAGGTGAAACAACAGGTGAATTAGGGTGTGTAGGAAGACAACTAGGATGGGTGTGAGATGTGGGCGTAGATAGTGGTGTAAGTGAGTGTTGAGGAGAAGTGTCAGGGATGAAATGGCTTGAAGGATGAGGAAAAACTAAAGGAATTTGAACTGATGGAGAAGGGAGGTCTAGTGTAGGAGAAGTGGTATAGGTGAATGGGAAAATATGTTCAAGAAAATGAACATCCCTTGAAACAAACAGTTTCTTAGTAGTCAAATCCAATAGTTTGTAGCCTTTTTGTCCAATAGGATATCCCATGAAAACGCATGCCTTTGCCCTAGGTTCAAATTTCCCTCTATGATGTGACGAAGTAGAGGCATAGCATAAACAATCAAAACTTCTTAAGAAAGAATAGGAGGGTGTTTGGTCAAATAATACTTCATAGGGAGTTTTGCCTTTAAGCACCTTAGAGGGGAAGCTATTGATAAGAAAAGTAGCTGTCAATATGCATTCTCCCCAATAAGATATAGGCACCTTGGATTGAGACAATAAAGCCCTGGCCACTTCCAACAAATGTCTGTGCTTTCTCTCTACAATACCATTTTGTTAAGGAGTACCCACACATGAAGTCTGATGTATAATTCCTTGAGATTGCAGAAATATAGAGGCAGCAGTTGCTTTTTCCTAATTCTAAAGCATTATCTAATATGATAATCTTCACTTTAGCATTGAATTGTCTATCCACCATGCTTAAGGAACATTTTAAGACAGAAAATGCATTGCTCTTTGTGCTTAACAAATAAGTCCAAGTTGCTCTACTGAAATCATCCACAATGGTTAAAAAATATTTGTATCCATTATGAGTACGTGTCGTATAAGGTCTCCATGTGTCAATGTGAATCAGATCAAATGCTTGTTTAGTTTTGATGTGACTAATTGGAAATGGTAATCTAGACTGTCTTGCTTGAGGATATATATCACAATCACAACCAGGAGTAGAAAGAAATGAAATAGAATTGATGTGTTTCATTGCATTGAAAGGCAAATGCCCCAATCTTGCATGCCATAACCTTACGTCAGATTCTATTTTTGCTAAGATAGGAAAAGAAAAAGAAGTTGAAACTGAATTAGAAAAAGACTTCTTAAACAAAGATGATGCAGTCTGTGAAGATAGGTTCCTAGACTCTGTCACATTAGGCTGTAATAAGTAAAGTCCTTCTTTAGCCTCACCAAAAAATTTTGGGCTCTTCATGAGAGGGCCCTGCAGCAAAATGCACCCAAAAGAAGTGAAAACCAATAGACACTTGAATCTTTGACAAAGCCTATGTACAGAGAGTAAATTGTACCTGAAACTAGGAATATGAAGAACATGTTCCAACACTAATCCTGGAAATAAGGAAACATTGCCTGAGTGAGTGACTTTAACACTATAGGAATTAGGTAACCTTACCATTAAAGGAGTAGGTAATGGTATTAAGAATAAGAATGTACTAGCATTGAAACACATTTGCTCGGTTGCTCCTGAATCTATGATCCAGGAGTTATCAAGGTTAGAATTAGCAATTGAATAACATGTTGGGGAGTTGGTAAGTAATATACCAGCAGCAGAATTTGCATTAACCTCCTAAGTGCCTCCCTGCCCTGTTTGCATTTGATTCAGAAGACTGGCCAATTGATTAAACTGGTCTGATGAAAGTTTTTGAGCAAACTGAGGTCCTCCTGCCATCTTGCTATAAACCTCTCATGTATCCTCTATTGCAGCAGCTGAATTTCCTTTTGCAGTATGTTGCATCTTCTTGCTTTTAGTAAATTTAAAATCAGCAGGGAAACCTATAAGTCTATAACAGTTTTCAATTGTGTGATTAGTCATCTTGCAATAAGAACACATCTGTGCATTCTTCTTCCCTTTATATCCAGAGTTCCCTTTGTAGGAATTGTTTCTAGCCTTCTGTTGAGTGTAAAATTGAGAACCAATAGAGGTCTGATGGTTCTGAGAAGCTTGATTTCTCACCATGAATGAAGAACCATCTGTTGGGAAATGAGGATTGACATGAATTTCCCTCTGATTCTCATCTTGCATGAGAAGAGAATATGCTTGATTGACTGAGGGTAATTGTTTGATCATGAGAATGTTGCTTCTAACCTGTCTATAGGTCTCATTCAATCCCATGAGGAATTGAATGAGCCTTTCATCTTCCTTAAATTGCTGCATTTTCTTCTTACCACCACATTCACAGTTGCTAGAACAGTACATGTCAGTGTTGAGTGTGTCCAACTCATCCCATAATCATTTCATTTTGGTAAAATAACTAGCAATATCTGCTGAACCTTGAACTAAACCAGCTAGCTCCTTTTGTAGGTGATATAATTTGGCTCAATTTAGTTGTCCAAACCCGTGCTCCAGATCCAGCCATAGATCCTTAGCTGTTTTTGAATAGAGGACACTGTCAGCAATTACTTTGGTCAAAGAATTTAACAACCATGATGTAACCATATGGTTACATCTGCTCCAGGTTTGAAAAGTAGGATCAGTTGGGGTTGGCATAAGGCATGATCCATCAATAAAACCCAACTTATTCTTGGCTGATAGTGAAATCAAGATAGATCTGCTCCATCCGGCATAACCTCGACCATCAAATGGTATGTTGACAAGTATCATCCCTGGTGCATCAAATGCATGAAGAAAGAAGGGATGTGTGGAATCGATGGTATTTCCACTGCCTGTTGTTGTGGATGAAGAGTTGTGGGTGGGAGTGGGAGTTTCAGTAACATCGGAAGAAGGAGACATGGCTGATTTAGAAAATTGAAAAGAAGATTTAATGCTCTGATACCTTGTAGGAAATTGAGAAAGATGATTGTGAAAATTTCTGCGTATTTCTGAATGAATCACTGTACAAGAGGACTATGTATTTATACAGATATTAGCTACCTAGAAAAGAATCTGAAAATAAAACTACCCTATGAATTATGTACACGTGTCTTATTTTTACTAGCTAAATTCTAACAATGTAACTAATTAATATTCCTTCAGCATGTGAGCCTTTGTGTGCATGTGAGAAGTGGACGGTCCAGATTAAAAGCTTCATCATTTGGTTTGTTGGCTGAGATGATGCCACGTGGCTTGTCACATGGCTTATCAGAGAATGGACTAAGCTTTGTTTTGTCCGAAATTATTTTGTCCAAAACCTTTGGTACTTTCTTTCCTTCTTCTTCTTTATCGATTATTTTCTTCTCTTCTTCTGTATGAATTTCTTGCTGAGAAATCAGATCTTTCTGAGAAATCAAAGAGTGAGATCGATGTATTCTAACAATTATTAAGTCCATATTGTAGTGAGTGAGAAGAGCTCTCATGAGGGGAAAATTCATTGTGAAAATGAGATCACTCATCAAATATCAAAGTATAAGGTCATGACAAGTACAATATAAGAAACCCGAAACTCTTCAACACATACAAAAAAAGGAGCCTACTAACTGGATCAGGACAATGACAAAGCTGATCTTGCTACTCTAAGAAGTTAATTACATATTTTAGTCGATTATTACACTCTAATTTACTGCACTTTAGTTGAGTTTGCGCTTTAATCGCTAGTGTTTTGCACTAACGGTGTGTTTTATGCCTGTAGGAGCGATTCCGAGCTATATAGATGTTATGGAATGAATTCAAGTGGTTTAGAGATTTGAAGTCTGAGTAAAAGCCCAAGGAATTAAGCCGGGATCGTATTCGGGGATCAACGGATGATAGAGCAACAAAACGAAGAATCGAGTAGGTATATTGCACACTGTCTAGTAAAATGTACATAACTTTTCACTCAAAACTCTATTTGAGCTCCACAATATATGGTTGGAAAGCTAACTCAAAGGGCTACAACTTTCATGTTTTATGTTTTTCCAAATTCCAAACGGAAAAGGGTGAAAAACGCGGTCGAAAACGCGACCGTGGACCTGACGCGGACTGAAATAGTAGACTTGCAAAGTACCGCGCCCGTACCGCGCCCGGACTGCGGCCGCGGACGTCCAGGCCTGGAAACATGTCCTTTTTTGCGTAGTAGAAGGTATAATTGTTTGGTCCCGACCCTACTTGGTATATATACATGGAAAAACGATATTTTGAGGGGAGGAGACCAATTTTTGACACAGATTCAACCTAAGGAGGCAGAGACACAATAGGAGCAAGGCGGGAAATTCTTCTACGAGTTTTTCCTTCCTCTTCCTATTTTTCATTGTTGGTTATGACTTTTAGTATTGTAGTTTTACATACTAGTATGAATAGCTAATTTGTCATCTAAGATTTTGATAGAACCTTTTGTAGGATAAATTCTTGTTATGTTTTTATATAATTGAGTTGTACTATTTTCTCTATTTGTTCAACTATATTATTCTTGTGGTTGATTGAAGGACCCTCAATTAGCTATGCCTATTTAGTATGTATTACTCGGGAGAGAGTGCATATTTAGGTAGTTGTTGAACAACATCACTCCCGACGTATGTGAGGAATCAATAACCAAGGGTTTAAAGGTGCGATTAGGGATAACGAAACCTTGGGTGCGATCTAAGTGAGCTGTAATTAAAGCCAGCTAGCGTAACTCGGGAGAGTATGTCTAGTCGTAATTACTCGGGAGAGAATTATAACACGCAGAGTGCTCATGATCGGTAGAGAATACTTAGGCGAAATTATAGAAGACATAGCGGGAAGGACTCCAACAATTGGGGAAATCATAACTCTAGACCTCCTTAATCTTATCTCCAACCTATAGTATCTTTAGTGTTAATTTATTATTTTAATTTGTTAGTTAGTTAGTTAAACACAAGGATCTTAATATCTATAAGTTAGGAATTGTTCAAGCTTGTATTCTTGGTGATAGTGAACAACTGTAGCTAAGCCTTAGTTCTCTGTGTGATTCGACTTCGGACTTGTAAACCAGATTATATTTGCAACGACCGCTTAATTCTTTTTATAAGGCGTGGTTGGGCATGATCAGGTAACATTAAGAAAAAGTAAAAGCAAGAATTTTAAAGTTGAACTAATCTACCTCACCAAATTAACTCATAAAGAACCTAACGTTTCCAAGGAGAAATGCATGCTTCCGAATCCAACTAAACCCTATATAGGTTTGTTTTCGGACCTTGTAATAATTATTTTCTTTGGGCCTATGTATATTTCTGAACCAATTTTGTTATGGCCCATACTGTCAGCCCAAAATTTGGATATGGCCCATTAATTCCTCCACACCATTTCACCAGCAAGCTCTTACCCATAAACCCTAAACCCTCTGGTTCTATATCCTTCCAGCTTCAATCATCAGCCACCCCCTATATAAATAATATTCTCATTTCTCGCTCTGTTAAAACCCTAGACAGTGTGACTTCTTAAACCCTACCCCCCCCCCACCCCAAACAACGCCGCATCGACTGACGTCGACTCTCCTCCGCTCAGAAGAAGAAGAAAGAAAGAAAACTACAAACTCCAA
>NC_031999.1:42598147-42612714 GCF_001879085.1 Nicotiana attenuata
GACAGTGTGCTTACTTAAACCCCTACCCCCCCCCCCCCAAACCAAAAGCCGCCATGACTGACGTCGAGCTCTCCCGCTCAGAGAAGAAGAAGAAAAAAACCAAATCACCCAAAAATGAAGACGAAACCCAAACACTCTCCACTCAAACTGACAAAAAATCTGATCTTGATGTCGATTTTCTCATCAAACCACAAAGCTACACCCCCACCATTGATACTTCACAGTGGCCCATTCTCTTGAAAAACTACGACCGTCTCAATGTACGAACTGGTCACTACACTCCTCTCCCGTCTGGGTTTTCGCCACTCAAGCGTCCACTCGCTGAATACATAAGGTACGGTATTCTCAATCTTGATAAACCTGCTAACCCATCTTCACATGAAGTTGTAGCTTGGATTAAACGGATTCTCCGGGTTGAGAAAACGGGTCACAGTGGAACTCTTGATCCTAAAGTTACTGGTAATTTGATTGTTTGCATTGATAGAGCGACCCGTTTGGTTAAATCCCAACAGGGTGCTGGTAAAGAGTATGTTTGTGTTGCTAGGTTACATGCTGATGTTCCTGATGTAGCTAAGGTTGCTAGAGCACTTGAAGCTCTTACTGGGGCTGTGTTTCAAAGACCACCTTTGATTTCTGCTGTGAAAAGACAACTTAGGATTAGGACTATTTATGAGAGTAAGTTGCTTGAGTATGATGCTGATAGGCATTTGGTTGTGTTTTGGATATCCTGTGAGGCGGGTACGTATGTTCGGACGCTTTGCGTGCATCTTGGATTGTTGTTGGGTGTGGGTGGACATATGCAGGAGTTGAGGAGAGTGAGGTCTGGGATTTTGGGTGAGAAGAATAATATGGTGACGATGCACGATGTGATGGATGCACAATGGATGTATGATAACTATAGGGATGAGACTTACTTGAGGAGGGTAATTATGCCTTTGGAGGTGGTTTTGACTAGTTATAAGAGGTTGGTGGTTAAGGATTCGGCGGTGAATGCTATTTGTTACGGTGCTAAGTTGATGATTCCCGGGCTTTTGAGGTTTGAGAATGATATCGAGGTTGGGGAGGAGGTTGTGCTGATGACTACTAAAGGAGAGGCCATCGCATTGGGGATTGCAGAAATGACCACTGCTGTTATGGCCACTTGTGATCATGGTGTGGTTGCAAAGATTAAGAGAGTGGTGATGGACAGGGATACTTATCCTAGGAAATGGGGCTTAGGGCCAAGGGCTTCGATGAAGAAGAAGTTGGTTGTTGAGGGGAAGTTGGATAAACATGGAAAGCCAAATGAGACAACTCCAGCTGAATGGTTGAGGAATGTTGTTTTGCCTACAGGAGGGGACGCTATGGTTGCTGGTCTCGCTGCTACTAATGTGAAAACTGATCCTGATGCGGTGCCTGCTGATGGTGCAGTTGGTGATGTTGAGAAGAAAAAGAAGAAGAAACATAAGGAAGATGAGGAGGAGGGTAACAAGAGAAAATCGGATGACTTAGATGCATCCCCTGCACCCAATGCTTTAAAGAAACCAAAGGTAGAGATAGTCGAGGAGAAGAAGGCTGGAGATGAAGCTGTGGAGGTTGAAGTCACAAAGAAAGAAAAGAAGAAAAAGAAGAAAGAAGCCGATGAAGCTGCAACCCCTGATGTAGAGACGGCAAAAAAGGAAAAGAAAAAGAAGGATAAAGAGAAAGATGGTGCTGCATCTTCAGATGAGGAGAAGTCTGAGAAAAAGAAGAAAAAGAAAAAGAAAGATAAAGATGCGGAGAATGGCGATGTAGCTGTTGTGAGTGATGGCGATGAAGGAAGTAAAAGCAAGAAGAAGGAGAAGAAGAAAAAGAAGAATAAAGATGCACAAGATGAGTAGAGGAGAAGGTCTTGGCCCCCTTGACCAAATCAATGCTCATATGTATGTCATATTGCATGTCATGTAGTTGTTCAAAATTTTTGCCGCTTATTCACTTGTCCGGGCAGGAGTTTGATGCAGCTGAGTTCCTGATCATAGACATGCTTATTAGTTTAATAGTTTAATCTGTGTCTTTTATTTGTTCAGACTTGTTTACTGCAATCCACAAGGCCATTTTCAGTCTTTAGTTTTGAGTCTTTTTTTATTAGCTTCTTAATAATCTGCTTTTGTATTATATGGCTCTGTGGATGTCAATAGCTGAATGACAACTACCTTTGTTTGAAGTCTGATGTCCCAGTAAAATAACTAGTTGAGGCTGGAGGAAGCTTGCAAGGTAGTAGAAAGAACCCCTCAGGGTTTGCAATGACTGCCATGAGGCAACTAAATTTATCTCAAAGATTGTGAAGAGAGAGATCGTTGTTAGGGATGTAAGGAGGTTCCATCACTTCAGAAATGGAACCTGATATAGTGTGTTTTATAGATTCTTATAGGTTTTGTTAATAGATTCTTTTAATGTCTGAACATAGGTAAATGCACCAACTGTAACTTACATTTGTTGACTGTATCATTCAGAATAACTTTTTGCAACTAAAATAGTTCTCTTACTTCCTGGCATCATTCTGATGAATATAAACGCGAAAGAAATTTTAGATGCCGAGTCTTGGACTCATTTTGCTTTTAAAGCATTTAGCAATGACTCGAATTTCGCAAGCCTGTGATATGATTGGAGTTGCTAATTGCTATGTTTGTCGCCAACTTTGTTGCACCTGAAACTCATCTATTGCAGAATGGTGCTGTCCTCAATGCACACAAATCTCCATGTTCAGAGAGTAGCCTAATGCTTTTAGCTGTTTGTCATGATTTAAAAGCAAAATGGAACCTTAAGCGGGTCTGCAAAAGGTGAAGATTATACTTATTCGTAATGTTTGGGTGATGGATCTGACTTTATGACTTCCATTCAGTTTTGATATTGGCTCAGGTATGATCGTCCGTTAATGGAAATGCACTTTATGTGGTTTTAGTGGCTCAAGTATGCAGTTTTAAGGAGCTATGAATTGACGATCATACTTGAGCCAATATAAAAAATGAGATACTTCTCATCCTTAGCATCCGAAGAATGGACTAGTGGAAATGCATGCGGAGAATGGCATTAGCGGGAACAACGTTGGTCATCCTGAGGTCCTGGTTGAGGTAATGTCACTCCCTTATTTTCTTTGTGTTAATGGTTGTTTAGTTATAGAGCTGTGGTTAGACCGGCCATGTTGTATGGGGCAGAGTGTTGGCCGGTTAAGAACTCACATATCCAGAGGATGAAGGTAGCGGAGATGAGGATGCTGAGGTGGATGTGCGGGCACACTAGGATAGACAAGATTAGGAATGAAGATATTCGGAAGAAGGTGGGTGTGGCCCCTGTGGATGACAAGATGCGGGAAGCAAGGCTCAGATGGTTCGGACACGTGCAGAGGAGAAGCCTTGATGCGCCGGTAAGGAGGTGTGAGCGGTTGGCCGTGGTGGGTACGAGAAGAGGTAGAGGGAGGCCTAAGAAGTATTGGGGAGAGGTGATCAGGCAGGATATGATACGAATGCGGATTTCCGAGGACATGGCCCTTGATAGGAAGGTCTGGAGGTCAAGCATTAGGGTTGTAGGTTAGGGGGTAGTAGAACTTTTCTTACTTCTCTCCGGGGGTGAGGCGGGGTTGGATTAGGTTTGGCCTTAGATGGCTTGCAGTTTATGTTGAATACACACTATACTTGCTGTTTATCTGAGCCCTGGGCCTGGTTACTGTTATTGCATGTCATCCATCTTTTGATTGTTATGCTTCTGTTACTATTACGATTTCTACTGGAGTTACTAATGAATTGTCTTTTCTTGTTTTTCTTATTTCCATCTTTCTGAGCCGAGGGTCTATTGGAAACAGCCTCTCTGCCCTATCGGGGTAGGAGTAAGGTCTGCGTACACATTACCCTCCCCAGACCCCACTTGGTGGGATTTTACTGGGTAGTTGTTGTTGTTGTTGTTGTTGTTATCAATAGTCATAGAAGGTATTAATCATACTATCTGCACCTCATTCAGTCGTTTAACTTGGTATTATCCTAAATGGTTAAACAGAAAGAAAAAATGTTAAAGCACAATAAGTACTCCATCTTTATTAGCAACAAAAAAAGAGAGCATATTCTCAAGGGAATTGAGAAAGTACTGTTGATTGTACTTATCTTCAACAAAGTACAGGTTTGGTTGAACTCGTTAATTATGAAAGATTAGCCCAAAATTCATCTACCAAACCTTCAATATCCTTTTGTTTCTTTTCAAACCAATGAATGCAACTTTCATGTGATCGTTTAGACATTTTCGAAACATCTCCACATAATATTTTGTACTACCATTGAATAATCGAAAGGTGTGATGGTTAAAGCATTTCGATGTAATGAATGACATTTTCTTGTTGGATTTATAGGAATGTTATTTAGTACTAGTCCATTTGGTACAATTATGGCTCTGTTGAGAGATCTTGGTTAAAGATATTTCACATGTACACAGCAAAACATGATAACATGGCCAAGTTTTTTCTGAAACAACCAACTCGATCTCTGATTTTTGACAATGGCTTTTTTCATCAAATACTCTTATATTTAGTAGATTGTAAGAGCAATATGTCGGAATTTGGATTTTACACACAATGATAGTGGTTGGTACCTACGTGTGAGTACAAAAATATAACGCCAGATTGCGTATGTGGATAAGTGAAGCCAATTGAATGTAACGTCGCAACCCAAGTCCATGACATTTATTGTCAGCTTTGGCCTAATAGACTTCACAGGTTTGCTTCTTCGACTATGTCATCATTTAGTCCAAAAGCACGAGTACCATGTGAACTTGTATTCTCTCTCATTCAATGTGAGATTCACTTAAGGTTTCATGTGCATCCCCTTTTATAAACTTGCCAGCGTAGAAGACTAATAGTCCTTCTCTTTGACCGGCCCTCGTCGATCCACCCTCTGTCATGCGCGTCAGAATCTCGGACTTAGAGCCTGTTTGACCAAGCTGCCAAAATCTGCTTATTTTGAAAAGTACTTTTTTTCAGAAGTACTTTTTCTAAAAGTACTTTTGAAAAAAAACGGATTGTGTTTGGCCAGTTCATTTAAGAAGTACTTTTTGCAACATTTGGTAAATAATTTGTGTTTGGCCAATCATTTCAAAAAGTGCTTTTGAGTGTCAAATTACCAAAAAGGATAGTACCTGGGTTGTATAATTCTTTTAAATATAGAAATAAACTTAAATATTTATCGTAAGAGACTTTTATTATTTTTTTATTTTATTTAATTAAAATATAAAACATAAAGTAAACAAACATATTCAAGATTTAAATCAATTTTGCATGTATAGTTATACTAAAGTATATGATATTATCCAGTACCATTACTTATTTTTATATGATGATTTGGATAATTCAAATAAGATCATTCAGTATAAATTAGAAGTCTATCAACAAATTACTATATATTGATAATCCATCGTGAATTAATAAGTAAAGTCACTTACACTTGATAATACTTCTCAACAATTTCATCTCTACTTCTATCACACAACGCTTTAATATTAGTACAAGACTTGCTTCGCATTTCTAAAGGAATATCAGAAGGCTGATTTCCTTCATCAATCTCTGTAGTAATGTCTTCATTAGCATAATAGTTGAATACTTTATTGGTAAAAGAACGTTGTCAGATGAAATTATGTATAGCCATGGTAGTTGCAACAAGATGATTTTGAGTCAAACTTGAAAGATGACATTGAGCATAAAATAAAAATAATTTTAAATATATAAAAAAAATCGTAAAAAAATAGTTAAGTATGTTTAAATTCTAATTCAAAAAGAGTAAGTAATTATTAACAACACATAGTGTATAATTTAATTATTTTAAAAAAATTTAAATTCAAAAAGAAACTAATAATTATTACCTAACCTTACTAACTTTGTCTAAAATACCAAGTGGCCTATTATGAGGCTGCCACTTGACTAAATATGGATGCATTTTCTTCTTCTTTTAATAATATATAGATAGATTATGCAATGCAATTGTAAATTTATTACCTATTTGTAGGTCATTTTCACAAATCAGATCTGATAACTATTTTAAAAATTTGGGAACTAATAGCATATAATAGAAGAAATTATAAATAATTATTTGTAGGAAGAGAATTGATAATCCAAAGAAGATGCAGATAATTTGCTTTAGTGTGAAAAGGAAGAAGATAATTTGGAAATTTACGAGACATTACACAAAGAAAAGATCAAAAACAAGAAAAATCAGTAAATTTTTTGAAAAGTTACAATATAATTCATATATATGATATGTTTAATTTTAATAGGATGGTAAAAGCTAGAAACAACAATGAAAAGAAAAAACTTAAATTAGTAAGGGATAATTTGAAAAATATAAATTCATGGTGAGGATAATTTTGTCTTGAATAAATTAATTTTCTACTTCTGCTTCTTCCCAAAAGCAGAAAAACTGCTTCTGCTGCTGGCAAAAAGTACTTTTCTGTATTGGCCAAACAACTCAAATTTTTTAAAAAGTACTTTTTTGAGGAAAAAAAAGTGCTTTTGGCCTCCGAGAAGCTTGGCCAAACAGGCTCTTATACAACTATTGCTGCTGATGAGCCATGGAGTTAACATATGCACTCTAACAAGGAGCAATTTGAAAATTGACTCGTGGATCGTGGCAATGGGTCACGTGGAACTTAGTTTGAGGGGGAGACCAGTGAATCATGGTAGTGGACCACGTGGAACTTAGTTCGAAGGGTAAATTGTTGGATGTGCGAACAAAGTATCACATTGATAACTGACAAGATTGAGAGTCTACATATAAGGTTTAGATCTCTTGATGCTGTGAGACATTTCGAGGAAAATCGTGTGTACTAGGCCCAAAGAGTATAATATCCCAGTGAGAAACTCAAAAATAGCCAGATTTACAAGTGGTCATTCAAAAATAGCCACAGTTCCAAAAGTAATCGAAATTTAGCCACTTTTCATGTAAAGATAATTCTGAACGAAAACACTGTTCAAAATCTGGAAAAATACTCCAGTATATTATACTGGAGTTCCAGCATAAGTATAATGGAACTCCAGTATATTTTACTGAAATTCTAGTATAATATATCGGTCCAGCATAATATATTGGAGATTGGAGCACCGGTGCTCCAATCTCCAGTATATTATACATGAACTTTTCGCGTGTTGGAGTTCCAGCATAATATGCTGGAAGTTTGTATACAGCCATACAGGTGCATCGATCTCCAGTATATTATGCTGTAACTTTTCATGTTGCAGTAAAATAGTAGCTATTTTTTAATGACTTTGCAAACGTTGATTATTTTTGAATGACCAGTCCGAAAACTGGCTAGCCCGTGCTATTTTTACAATATCCCATCATATGAAGAGTATCTTTGAGCCTTTTGTGTTTACGTGTTGTGATATAATCTCTTCTATGGTTATTTTCAAATCAGTTTGTTATACAGGATATAATTAACACATAGGAGTTGTAGTTAATGCATGAGCACTTTAATGTTTTTGGGTGGTACGTTATAGAGTTTAATGCATTAGTTAAACTGCAACGTCATGGTCCCTGGGAATATGACTGGTGAAGATAAAATTATATCCAACTAAAGTTCCCAATAGGACCCCTCCGTGTGCTTTTATAAGACTAGCTAGTGCATGAGCCTTAAATTAAATGGCCTCTGGGCCTATGTTATACCCAAAGGGGTTACCGATATTCGTAAAGTTCGTCATAGGCTTTATGTATACATGTATACGTCTTTAGAAAATAATTAATATATTAGTAGTGAACACCTTATATACAAAACGGATTTTAATTAAATTCAAAAGTACACTCCCGACTTTCAAATCCTGGGTCCGCTTACTCTTATTGTTACAACTCAAAATATACAAGGGGGAGGGGTCCACGTCTCCTATTTGTTCAAGGCAGTTGGCGTGAATTCTGATTCAATAGTTATGCCCTTTAAGTTGATATATCTTATTTTTAATTAAAATATTATTGTGGTCTATAAGAGTTATGTTAGAACAATTCATTACAATTCTATAGTCATTTCACTAACAGCCTGTTTGGGCTGGTTGTTACCTGTTGAATTAGTATATCGTATTGTTACTTTACATATATTGTTTGTTTTGATTGTTACTTAAATTTTATTGTATTGTATCGTTAAATCCGTTGAAACATAAGAATGAAAAGTTTCACTCTATGGAACGACCGATTTGGTGTGGTCGCGTCATTTTCTTTTTTTTTTCTCTCTCACTTGCCCTTCCATAATTCATATTATTAAATAATCTTATTTGGTCCTTTACCTTACCTTTTTATATAATAGTTCCACTTCTGTACCTTACTTTTTCTTTGTAATATTGCAACTTTAATCTTCATATTGTTGGTGCATGACATTATTATAAAACAATGGAAAATAATATAATTTATCCAAACATTGTATGCATAAAAACGAAACAGTATAGTTCAATACAATACTATACGACATTATAAAATGATACATAACAACCATCCAATAATCCAAACAAGCTGTAAGTAGGGGTGTACAAAGGAAACCGACAAACCGCACTAACTCGATAATCCGAGTCAAACCGAGAAAAAAACCCCGACCATGGTTTGCTTTGATTTGGTTTGGTGTTGGAAAAAATAACCCGACCATAATTGGTTTGGTTTGGTTTTAACTAAAGAAAGTCAAACCGAAACCAAATCAACCCGACATTACATATATAGAAATTTTAGATATAATTAATATATAAATATACTTATTGTGATATAATTTATTAATATTTCTTTAAATAAAAATCATAATTTTATCTTTTAAGATATTATTTCAAGGTTGGACTTAGAACTTTTGAATGTTCCAATAAGTTTTATTGCCATTAACATTAGTGAACTAAAAAATGCTAACAAAAGGCCAAACCAAAATCAAATCAATATTAATGCTAACAAAAGACATTCAATTCAATACTACGAACGAGAATGTATTGAATATCTATTTTTTGTTTTGCAATAATTTAGATAAAAATGCATAACCTATTATTATTTTTTCTTTAGCGTTTAGTCATGTAATTAATACTCCCTTATTAGTCTACTATTTTCGCATGACTTGGTACTTTTATGTTTATTCTATATGACTTTTAATTAGCAATATATATATGACATAATTTTATTGTCTTTATTGTTGAATATTTTAGGATAATGCCATGACACATCTCATATTTTGTATTATTTTCTTGGAAAATACTTTATATAGTTGTATCTTACTGGGATTAAAGAGATATTTTGAGCACAATTTATATGTTTTGTTCTACGAAGATTTTAGTGGAAGAAAATCCGTAAAAACCCGAATAACCCGAAAATCCGAGAAAACCCGAGAAAAACCGAGAGCGAAAAACCCGAGTTTTATTGGTTTGGTTTGGTCTTTAGATTTAATAACCCGACATAATTGGTTTGGTTTGATAATTGTAAAATCCGAATCAACCCGACCTATGTACACCCCTAGCTGTAAGTAACGTTAACTTTAAATCTTTTGTGCGATTAAAGTGCGTAACTAAGATCTAAGTGACGACTGTATATTTTGATAAAAAATACTCCCTCTGGTTCACAATAAGTGTCCAATTTACTTTTAGCACGCCCATTAAGAAAATATTAAATTTTATACAAAAATACCTACTATGACTAAACTACCCCTAATTAAATATTTAATGTGAGGAGTAAGAAAACTTTTTAGGGATATGTACATAGGGGTTATTTTGTAAAAACAAATTGAATTCTTTCTTGATTACATAACTGGACACTTATTTTGAACCAAAATGAAAAAGTAAATTGGACACTTATTGTGAACCGGAGGGAGTATTAAATTATTAGGATAAGCTTCTATATTATACTTTTGGGGTCCGATCTTTTTCAACCCTACGTGAATGTGAAATGCTTGATGTAGCGAAGGCTGTCCAATATTAAATGATCTATAATTACAATAGTTTTGGACCAAACTAGTATATTTCAATAAAAGTACTCATGCATTACAAGTTCCTGCCTTAAACATACATATCAACATTTCTACCTCATAAAGTATAGTTTTCGCGCCTAGCAATGTTATGATTTTGCCATGAATTTTTAAGAGAAATTTTCATATAACATTATCTTTTAATAGTAATTAGTCATTTATAGATATCATTTGCTATATTACGGATTATAGATATCTTTTCTGTGGTTATAAGATATATTTGATGTATTTAAGCTATTGTATTCATGAATACAGTAGCAGAAATAGGCGTGAATCAGAGAAGTCTAGCTAATCAGTTGTTGTATTCGAGTGTATTACTGTATTCATGGAGTGAAACATGGGATTACAGCTGGACATATTATTGTATTCGACTGTATTCACGGCATGAAATAGGGGATTACACTGTTTCTAAAATGGAAAGTGAATCAATTAACATAATAAACTCCTAATATAACTCAACACACTCAATTATAACACAAATTTTATATTTTCAGTTATAAAAAAGATTCTCAACCGACAAATACCCCAAAAACATAGCAATCTTCAGAGAAATTATATAATACATCTGAATACATAAATTATATTAATAATTAAAAAAACATATGAATACATTCATGGCATATAGCGAGACAGTGAATACAATGAAATAAATAGAATACAACGGGATACATTGAAATACAATGGAAAAAAGACAGTGAATACAATGAAATACATGGAATACAACGAGATATATTGAATTACAATGGAAAAAAAGACAGTGAATACAATGAAATACATGAAAATACATTGAAATATATTAACAGAAAATCAACTTGCTCAGCCCCAAACTCCACCGTCTTTGTTCAAGAGCAAACCCTAATTTCCGGCGAATCCGCCGTTCACCGGAAGCCGGTAGTGAAAACGCGCCGCCTTGGTCCGGCGATGGTGCCGGAACCGAGGTCACTTCCTGAGCAGAAGCAACCGCCGATAAGACTGCCACAATGGCAAAAGACAACGCCAAAGCCTTAAAATACCATATCTCAGAAGATGTAGAAATCATAGAATTGAAATGGTGGCCCACTTAGGTATCAAAAACGCTGTGCTGAAGGCGATTATGCAGCTTATGAATGTAGAAGGACTGACGCGAGAGAACGTGGCGAGTCATTTACAGAAGTATAGATTGTATATGAAGAGACAGGGTAATGAGGGGCCTTCTGCTTCTGATAATTTGCTTAATTCCATGCCGGTGAAGCAGAGTTTGTGTGAGTCCGGTTCATTATTGAATAGCGTATCAAAGCAGAGAGAGAAAGAAAATAGTATAACTGAATAGTATATTTAGTGGCTTAGGGTTAAGAGGTAACCAAAATTAGATATTTTGCTATAAACATTAAAAGGTATCTATAGAATATAATTTTTTTGAATGGTATTTATTTAAAATAAATAAGGTGTTAACCTTTGTTATAGGAGGTAAAAATTCCAATTTTTAATCTAATAGAACTCTTTTTCTTGAAGGAAGGGAAAAAGATTCCTAAAAGAATTAAATCTCTTTCATATGCCTTATCCTTTTTTTGGAGGAGAAGTTTTGTACTTCTATAAATTGACGTCTTCTTCTCACAACAAGAGAAACAACAATATTCACAATATAGTCATTAAAGAGTCTCGTTTAGGGAAAGATTTTTCTCTCAATAGTCTTTTAATTTTTATACTGGGTTTTTATATGTAGGTCAATTGACCAAACCATATTAAAGTGTTACGCCTTTTTTGTATAAATTTCTTTGTTGTCGTCTGATTTATTATCCACTAAACTTTACTTTGTTAGCTTTCGCATTCACCGTATCATTTCGATCCCACCAAGCATGACACTATTTTTATTATAATGGAGAAATTTCAAAGGCCAATGGCGCAAAGTTGATTATATCATGCTTTTGTGTACGACAACTTAGCATTGGAAATTCTCTGTCTTTGTAATAGGTACATGTACCTTAACCAAACATTACAGGAAGTATAAATTGAAATATATATTAACATTTCGCAATCCTATTAATTAGATTGATCAAAAAATTGCTACATCAAATATCACTATTTATGTCGGCAAAAAAAGAGAGGAAAAATATCACTATTTAAAACATCTGAACCCTATTAAATGTACATCAATTTTCAATAAAAATTACGTGTATTGGTTAAATAAGAAAGCTAAGATGTTATCTATCATGAAAGCAACTCCATAAAAGAAGATGTCATCAATTTTCTTGTAATTCTTTCTTTCAACAATGTATTTTTAGAGGTAATGACTAATGATCATATAATGTATTAATTTCTAAAATCCAACATAATCCACTAATTTAGTTTTATTTTTGTTTCGACTCCTCTAAATCTGTCAAACCATCACTTTGGCCCTCTCGAAAACCTAATCATATTGCTTAACAAGGGCAAGGAAGAATTTATATAAAAAAAGAAAAAAAAAAAGGCAAGGAAGAAGATTCATTTATTGTTTTATAAAAAAATAAAAAATAAAAATAAAAAACTCTCCAAAGTTATAAGGCAGACCTATGCTATACCAAGAGGAGTCACCAGCAATCGTAAAGTTCGGCAAAAATTCCATATATATATATTTTTAAAAAATATCCTATAGACAAAATAGATTTTGGTTGAATTCAAAAGACCACCGACAACCTTTAAATCCTGAGTTGAGAGACAGTCAAGTCAATGAATTGTTGAAATAATTGCAAATCTAACTGACCAACTTTTAAGGCAAGAAACCTAGGATTTTATTGTCCTTCCTTTTTACGACGTTTTGATTGCCAAATAGTTTGGTCTTTCTGTTCTGATTTCTCAAAATTATCAAATAAACTTTGAAAAAGTTTTAGTTTTACTTATCGATAGTATAAAAAGTTTATGTTGATGGTACTTATATATTGTCTCCTTTTGTTTTCTTGAGTTCACGATCTTTTGGAAACAGCCTCTGCGTACACAATACCCTCCTCATACCTCACTAATGTAATTTTACTGGAACGTCGTCGTTATTGTCTTTATTGTTGTTGTTGTAACGATAGTATAAAAAATATTTAACACACTCATCATTTGTAAAATAGTTGTGAGTAAATTTCTATAAAATTACATATCATATGTAAAATAATTGTAAAAGTAAAATTCTATAAAATTACTATCAATTGGCGATCTAACAAAAAATGACGCTAACTAATTAATTTACTATCACAAACTAAATTATACCGTTAATGTAATATATTTTTATGTTGTTGCGTATAAATAAATTAATTCTCTTTGGAAACCAGACAGGAGTTCCAACATGGACCAGGGTTTTGCATTTTGCTAAAAGTAAAAAATGAATCCAACATGAATCATTATCTTTTAAAGGTCCTTGTCGACGTCGTTCTTAATTATAGGAAATTAAAGGAACAATCTTTATTAAATGTTTTCTTCAAATTATAACAATCTTGGAGTTGCTTCCACGTATTCATAAACTTATATTACTCGAATATTTCATAAGTTATAGGCAAAGTTAGATGATTTATATTTGAAAGGAGCTTTGGAGTATCGGTAAAGTCGTCTTCATATGCAGGGGCGGAAGCAGAGGCGAACCTATGCCTTAGGTTGAGGGGTCGTCGGACCCCGTAAACTTCGGCAAAAATCTTGTATATTTATATGTGTATACCTTGAATATGGTTATTTTAAATCAGTTGGCACTCTTAACGCTAAAAGTCTTTAGGTGGCGCTGATTGAACATAATATTGTGGCTCCATCGCATTAAATTCTTAGGTCTGCCTCTGGGCAGAGGGATATCATTAGCCGCAGGTTCGGATGAATCCAAATTAAAAAATTTACTAAATATACAAACATTGCGAACCTAGTAACTACAATAAGCTATAAGTTTAATGATAATTTTAGAACCGGTAAATTTCAAATCCTAGCTCCGCCTATATTCATATGACCTAGAAGTTACGAGTTCTTCAAGCCGTGAAATCAACATTAATAATTGTATTTGTAATGCAGCCCTTCTCTAAACCGTGTGTGTAAATAAGGAATGTATTATGCATTCGACTGTCTTTATATTTAAAAGAGTCATATTGTTAATTTAGCTACTTGTACTTAAGAATGGATAGAGAGATTTAGAGCATGACTCATCCATTCATTTTATATCGGACAAGAAGAACTTCTCTGATGTTGAAACAGACTCCATATTAAAGTAAGTTTGTTAACAAAAAAAACAAAAACAAAAAACTTTCATTTTCGAAGGATCTACCGTGTCAGTTATGAATTTCTATTCTTAGATTTGACTATATATTTTATAACATAAATGTTGTCTCAATGTTTTGTTCCTTTTTGCCTATGTAGTTGTAAAGTTGCCATTTTTAAACGAGTCTCGGAGTAATATTATAGTTGTCTACGTATAACTTATAGGTCAACGGGCAGTGGCGGAGCCACCTTATGCTAAGGGGTGTCGAGACACCCCTTCGTCAGAAAGTACACTATTTGGTTATGTTATTTTTTTTTTGGTTATGTATATATACTATATGTTGACTCCCCTTATACATACATATATATATACATACATATATATATATATATATATATATATATATATATATATATATATATATATATATATA
>NC_031999.1:42613031-42618031 GCF_001879085.1 Nicotiana attenuata
GAGAGAGAAAAACACCATTGTAAGGCTCTGAACCTCTTCATGGAGAAGCAGGCCAAATCAACATTATCAATAAAGAATCTTAATGTTTCTCCTCCTAACTCTGAGTACTTTATTTTCGTTTCCTTCCTTTGGTCCAATGGATTATTACGGTTTGCTATGATTTTCCCGTGATTTATTTATATTATTTTATACTCATAAGGTATGTGATAACTTTTGAGCAAACAATTTGGCGTCGTCTGTGGGGATTTCCTAGCAAAATCGCGTAGTTCTTCCCTGGACCAAAAAGGAAGAAACGCCAGAAAAGGAAAACAAAAGCAACCCAGCTCAAACAAGCCAAAGCGCATGTCGGACAAGGGGAACTCGAAGATCTCAAATCAAGATCCAAGTCCTCTCTCTCTCTGATCTTGGATAGTGCAAAAAAAAAGAAGAAGAAGACCCTCCTAAGGGAGAATCTCTGTAAGGCATCTACCGCATCCCTGATACGAGCTCCGGCCAGAAACCGGCACGGAGATATCTTGAGCCAAGAGTCTCCTCAAGACAGCCTATCTACTCCGATTGGGAGGACAACGCATAAGCTGCTCAAGGTCTCGAATCAAAACCGAGCTTTGGCACTCAATACCCACAACTAAGACCAGGCTACGCGCCTTCGCCAGTAAGTTCAACTACGGTTGAACCAAGACTCAGGCTATGCGCCTTCGCCTTCAAAACTGACAAAGTTCAACAACAGTTGAACTAGAACTCAGGCCATGAGCCTTCGCCATCAAAATCGACCAAGTTCAACAACAATTGAACTGGGACTCAGGCTATGCGCCTTCGCCATCAAAATCGACCAAGTTCAACAACAATTGAACTGGGACTCAGGCTATGCGCCCTCGCCATTAAATCAAGGTTATGCGCCTTCGCCAATAAGCTCAAATACGGTTGAACCATGACTCAGGCTATGCGCCTTCGTCGTCAAAATTGACAAAGTTCAACAACAGTTGAACTGGGACTCAGGCTACGCGCCTTCGCCATCAAAATTGGCAGTTCAACAACAGTTGAACTGGGACTCAGGCTACGCGCCTTCGCCATCAAAATTGGCAGTTCAACAACAGTAAATCGACCAAGTTCAACAACAGTTGAACTGGGACTCAGGCTATGCGCCTTCGCCAACAAGTTCAAATACGGTTGAACCATGATTCAGGCCACGCGCCTTCGCCATCAAAATTGACAAAGTTCAACAACAGGTGAACTGGGACTCAGGCCATGAGCCTTCGCCATCAAAATCGACAGTTCAACAACAGTTGAACTGGGACTCAGGCTACGCGCCTTCGCCATCAAAATCAACCAAGTTCAACAACAGTTGAACTGGGACTCAGGCTATGCGCCTTCGCCAATAAGTTCAAATACGGTTGAACCATGACTCAGGCTATGCGCCTTCGTCATCAAAATTGACAAAGTTCAACAACAGTTGAACTGGGACTCAGGCCATGAGCCTTCGCCATCAAAATCGACAGTTCAACAACTAGGACTCAGGCTACGCGCCTTCGCCATCAAAATCGACCAAGTTCAACAACAGTTGAACTGGGACTCAGGCTATGCGCCCTCGCCATTAAATCAAGGCTATGCGCCCTCGCCATTAAATCAAGGCTATGCGCCTTCGCCAAGAAATTCAAATACGGTTGAACCATGACTCAGGCTATGCGCCTTCGTCATCAAAATTGACAAAGTTCAACAACAGTTGAACTGGGACTCAGGCTACGCGCCTTCGCCATCAAAATCGACCAAGTTCAACAACAGCTGAACTGGGACTCAGGCTATGCGCCTTCGCCATTAAATCAAGGCTATGCGCCTTCGCCAAGAAGTTCAAATACAGTTGAACCATGACTCAGGATATACGCCTTCGTCATCAAAATTGACAAAGTTCAACAACAGTTGAACTGGGACTCAGGCCATGAGCCTTCGCTATCAAAATTGACAGTTCAACAACAGTTGAACTGGGACTCAGGCTACGCGCCTTCGCCATCAAAATCGACCAAGTTCAACAACAGTTGAACTGGGACTCAGGCTGTGCGCCTTCGCCAACAAGTTCAAATACGGTTGAACCATGACTCAGGCTACGCGCCTTCGCCATCAAAATTTGCAGTTCAACAACAGTTGAACTGGGACTCAGGCTACGTGCATTCGCCATCAAAATCGACCAAGTTCAACAACAGTTGAATTGGGACTCAGGCTATGCGCCTTCGCCATTAACTCAAGGCTATGAGCCTTCGACAAGAAGTTCAAATACAGTCGAACCATGACTCAGGCTATGCGTCTTCGCCAATAAGTTCAAATACAGTTGAACCACGACTCAGGCTACGCGCCTTCACCATTAAATCAAGGCTATGCGCCTTCGCCAATAAGTTCAAATATGGTTGAACCATGACTCAGGCTATGCGCCTTCATCATCAAAATTGACCAAAGTTCAAATACAGTTGAACCATGACTCAGGCTATGCGCCTTCATCATCAAAATTGACAAAGTTCAACAATAGTTGAACTGGGACTCAGGCCATGAGCCTTCGCCATCAAAATCGACTAAGTTCAACAATAGTTGAACTGGGACTCAGGCTATGCGCCTTCGCCATTAAATCAAGGCTATGCGCCTTCGCCAATAAGTTCAAATACAGTTGAACCATGACTCAGGCTACGCGCCTTCGCCATTAAATCAAGCCCATGCGCCTTCGCCAGTAAGATTAGCTACGGTCGAACCAAGACTCAGGCCACGCGCCTTCGCCATCAAATCCAACGAGTTCAACCTCGCTTGAACCATAAGGCTAGACGCCTTCGTCCTCAAATCTAACAAGTTCAACCACAGTTGAACCAGGACTCGGACCAAGCGCCTTCATCATTGAACTCAGCGAAACCCAACCTCCAACGAATCGAGCGCAGGTTAGGCACCCTCGCCCTTCAAGTAAGTACTCCCAACTCAAACTAAGATTGGGGGCACGTAAAGTCCGGCCCCGGTCAAACTACAAGGCCGCGTTTCTGTCATCACGGCCGACAGTTCGACCGCGCCCGAACTGGGACTAAGGCTAAGTGCCGCTATCGCCAAGCGACGGCTCCAACTCGCTCACCCCGAGTCGAAGAAGAAGAGTCGTCAACAATTAAAAACTAACATGCCTACCAGAGTCAAACTCGAAGGAAAATCACCCCATCGAGCGCATGCAAAGAAAATCTAAGGGGGAAAAAGAGGAGGTACAAAACAGATACAAGGCAAATAACGAAACGGAGATCTCATTTATCCACAAAATTAATTGCGGGTCATCCCCGCTTACACCCGGCCAAGGCCGATCAATACAAGGAAAGAGAAAAAGAAAAAAAAAAACAAGAAACACCTAAACGCCAAACGGCGAACAAGACAAGAAAAAATGCATAACATCGTTTTACCCGGCGCCATCTGCGCCACCACCTGCACCAGCGTCAGCCTCTGGCGTCGCTGCGTCAAAACCACAGTCGGTACGGCCTCACGAGCCTTTTGACGCGCTCCCTCGAAAGCAGCTTCGATCACGATGCCGGCCTCCCACAAATTCTTATATACATCACGTTGGTCCTCGGCAAAGACCCAAAGTTCGCGAGCCTGGCTGGAAGAAGCGGCTTGGTCCCGTAGGCACTGATTCTCTTCTTCTAAGGCTGTGATCCGGTCCGCCATGACTTGGGCGTCCTGCTCAAAGACACCGATCCGCTCCTCGAGACTCGCTTCTCTAAAGGCTACAGTAGCCCTCTCCAACGCCCGTTGGGACTCGTGCACGCGGATAGCTTCCGTCAACGCCCCAGCCCTCGACGAGGCATCCCTCACCTGAAGCTTCAATACCGCGACTTCACCCTCCAACGAAGTCACTTTCCCGCTCCACGCCGCAGCGGCCTCCGCCGTCTTAGCCTGGCCCTGGCGCTCACACTCAGCTGCAGCCAACCTCCCCACCTCGAGCTCCTCATCTTTCCGCCGGAGCTGCTCCTCGAGAGCACTCGCTCTGCCAAGTGCTTGCTGCATCTGTACCTCCCGCCTTGCCAGTTCCTCAACCAAGGTCCGACTACGGGGATCATTCCTCAAGCGCACGCGCATCTCTCGGCACCGATCTCGGTAGCGGTGGTACTTCTCCAGCGCCCGCAAAAATATCCCCGAGCGGACGTTGGCTCGACGGATGCTCTCCACCTCCAACAAATAAGATTGCAAAGCAAAGACAACGATTAAGATAAAAGAACAAACTAAGGCAAAGAAGAAGCAAACCGACGTTATAGTGCATACCCTCAAGCCTATCACGGCCACTTCATTCATCAGTCTGACATCCGTAACACCCCTCAACGACGCATTCTCGGCCTCCGAGCATAGCAGCTCGAACTGCGGCACCAAGCTTTCCCCTTGGAGCAATAAGTTAAACTCCGTGGGAACCTCGATGAAGCGAGATCGCTCCTCTGCGCACCGCTGAATTGGTGAAGCCTTCCTGGAACATACGGACGTCGTCGGGGTCCAAGTCGGATTCGGACTCGTACTCATCTCCTACAGCATCCCTTCCTCCTTCCGCCACCAGCGAGGTAGAACCCCCCGCCGTAGCCACCGAAGGAGCGCTTGCCTCACCAACCTTAGCAGCCACTGAGGAACTACCTCCCGTCTCAGCGACTGGAACCTCCAACTGGGTCGTCGAAGCGACGGCATCATCATGGCCTAAGCCAGCCAGGGCAACCCCCATTGACTGGTCACCCTCAAGAGCAGGCGCCGCGACCGCACCCCTCTCCGCATCCGTCGGAGGAGAGTCCAAATTAATCACCACAGGAGGAGCCGGCGTGAACACGACCCTACGCCTTATCAATGGCCTCTCCTCTTCCCCGTCTGATGGCGATTCCGCCCTAGGGCGCACAACCCCCGATGGCCCCTCGTCCCGAAGTGCGGCCCGTGCTGGAGAAGGAACCGCTGAAGATTCAACTGATGCCGCCCTCGGTATTGAGCGCGACACCGGCGCCGCAGTAAGTCGAGCGATTGCA
>NC_031999.1:42623031-42638176 GCF_001879085.1 Nicotiana attenuata
ACACATTACTCACAATGATTGCTACTACACCCTAGTGACCGAGATAATACAGCGGAGCGGAGGGTTATTTTTGCTTCATCCAGATGGTACCATGTACCAACCGGATATTTTTTATTACCACTACGGAGAGGAGTATACTCCTCCCCGTGATCTGGGGAGGAGACAGATCACGGGGAGGAGACACCGTAGTGAGTCTTGGGGTGAATTTAGTAGATATGCTAGCCTTATCTACGTTCTACGGCCGAGGAGACGTAGATAGGCAGTCTAGAGAGTCTGTAGGTCGTAGTAGTTTAGGTTTAGTTGTTACTGTAAAGAGGAGTCCTGCTCCTCTAACTTAAGGTTGCACTTCATGCATCATATGTATAGTTTAAATTGCATTCATAATAATGTAAAGAAGAGGAGTCCTCTTCTCACATAGGGCATGCATTTTGCATTACATGCTAGCTTAGTTGCATATGATGGGTAGGTTGCATATCACAAACATATGCAAAAAAGAGGCTTTATATTTTTTTTAATAAGAGGTCTTATACTTTTTTTTAATAGTACGTATACACAAACATATGCAAAAAACAGTTAGTGTTGCCATTTTTTTCATACTTGTTATTTATAGTATAGCATTCTTAAATGATACAAAGCTTTTAACTTCACATTGTAATATTATTATTTATATTTAAAATGGATAACTTAAATAAATAAGATGTTAGACATGTATTTGCAATATGTTACCTCTGATATTGTTGTAAAATTATATTTACTAATATGAAGATTTAAGTAGTTTGATTTAAAGTTCTAAAATATTTTTACTGTTAAAGAGTTGACAATATTTCTTTCTTGTTTACAAAACTTTCGTACTTTTTTTATTTCTTCTACAAACATTAATATTGAATCATAAAATGGATTATTAAAAAAATTTGGGACCTAAATCAAAGCTTTACTAGTCTCCTACTATAGACACTTGTGCATTCCTGCATTCTTAATTAAATTTTCTAGAGTCTCAACTAAGATAAAACAACAATGACGAGAACGTTAAAGGCAGTGAATGTGTCATTCAGTTGCCAAATGTGAATGAAGTTGGTTGAACAACACGTTCATAGTAGGGCAGTGGTATGTAAATAATTGTTGATCATCAGTCAGTGGCTAGACAGAATTGGTGGCCAAAAATCAAAATATATCAAAATACCTTGAAAATTTTTTCATAAAATGCATATAATAGTGGGACACAAAAAAATTAATCTACATGGCTTTGATCTAGTGGTGAGAGCGAAGGCATGATATGTGAGTTAGGCGTACGTCATCGGTATTGAACTCTCCCCTTAAGTGAAAATGGTAAAGATGTGAGCCCATTATCCATTGTATTTTAAAGGAATTTTAACCTCCTATAGCAAAGGTTGATACCTTATTTATTTTAAATAAATACCATTTTAAAAAATTATATTCCATAGCTACCTTTTGATTTTTATAGCCAAATAACTATTTATGGTCACCTCCTACCCTTAAGCCATAAAATACACTGCCCTCTCTCTCATAAAATACGTTGCACTCTCTCTCTCTCTCTCTCTACGTCATTTTTCTCCATGAATACAAACTCATAGTTCTCTCTCATCAGTTCCTCTGTCGATCGTTCTTCTGAGTAATCAACAGGAATTTTTTTGCATTTACTTTCTTCAAGGATTTTGGAGAATCAATGATAAAGATGGGCAAAATTGGAGTCCTTGCTGGAAAAGTCAAGGAAAGAACCTTTGAGGAGCACATATTCTGTCACCATTTGTATCAATCAAGCAGAAAGCTTTTCTTGAAATGGGGAAAATATGGATTGAAGTCTGCCTGATTTCCGTCACTCTACAGCCTTTCTTTGCCTCCCACCAACAACCCGATTCGTGCCTTCAAGTAACATACACGTGAGGTGCGATATTAGGGTTGTTCTTGAACAAGACGACGGAGTTTGGGGCTGAGCAACTTGAAGATTCAGTTACCTTTTTTTTAAAATGTATTTCAATATATCTCGCTGTATTTTCATGTATTTCATTGTATTCATTGTTTTTTTTTTCATTGTATTTCAGTGTATCTCGTTGTATTCCATGTATTTCATTGTATTCACTGTCTCGCTATATTCTATGAATGTATACATATGTTTTTTTTAATTAATACAATTTATGTATTCAGACGTATATATGTATTCAAATGTATCTGCAGTATGTATTCATATATTTTTGCACTATAGATGACCTGTTATACTTCATGTATTCAATGTACTTTTATGTATTTAACTATATTCAATGTAATTATATAACTTCTCTGAAGATTGCTATGTTTTTGCGGTGTTTTGCGGTTGAGAATCTTTTTTATAACTGGAAATACAAATTTTTTGTGTTATAACTGAGTTTGTTGAGTTATATTAGGAGTCTATTATGTTAATTGATTCACTTTCCGTTTAAAAACAGCTGAGTAGACCATGAATTGCGCCGTGAATACAGTCGAATACAATAATCTATCTAGCTGTAATTTCCTATTTCACGCCGTGAATACAGTCGAATACAATAATCTGTCTAGCTGTAATCCCCTTTTCACGCCGAAAAATGCTACTGTATTCATGAATACAGTAGCTTAAATACATCGAATACACTCTAAAAAACCTGAAAACATAGCTATAGGAAGTAATATAGTAAATGGTAGCTACAACTAGCTAATAACCACTAAAACATAGTGGTTTCTGAAAGTATCTCTATTTTAAACCTTGCGACACTTGTCTCGGGATATCTTAGTTGAAAAATATGAGACACAAAATAACTTGCTTTCTGATGTGTAGATCAATCAAATGTGACGAAAATGGATAGTTAATTTAGAGAATCTGAGTTGAAATTAGAAAGTAAAATCGTGAGAAACATGAAAAAAGACAACACAAAAAGGAAGAAAAATAGAATTGATGAGAAGGTATATATATTATTTAATTTAGTTAGAGAAAAAATTTATCCTACTAACTCAGTCGATCCTACCTCTACAAAAATTTTAAAAGTACTAAAATTTGAAATATTTTATTAATAATAATAATAATAATAATAATAATAATAATAATAATAGTAATAATAATAATAATGATAATAATAATAATATAGTAGTGCTTTATATTTCGGGGTCTTAAATATTTGGAGGCCTAAGGCAACGTCAAACTCACTCAAATTTCAGAGGGATTTTTACCTATATGTACTACATGAGAAACTTATTTACCCTCAATGTTTTAACTTAATTACAAGTTGATATACAATTTACCAATTATATACAAATTAGTGTTAATGAGTATCCCATTATATTAGGAATTGAATAGGGAATTCCCTCTTCGCTCTCTCTCTCTCTCTCTCTCTCTCTCTCTCTCTCTCTCTCTCTCTCTCTCTCTCTCTCTCTCTCTCTCTCTCTCTCTCATTCTCTATCAGTATTCTTATATTAATATCTTCATGTGGATTAACTGAAGAAATGATACTAATGTTAAGTGGAAAAAAAAAGAGAAGATTAGTACCTAGCAAAGTTCTTGCTTCGGATCCTATGAAAACGAGGAAGTAAATAAGAAAGAAATTAGCTCTGCTGAAGAGAATCATTTTAGTTATCATTCTTTTAGCTTTTTGGAATCAATAAACAAAATAGTATTAATTAGAAGCGAGTAGATTGAATTGGAAACTATGTTAATCCATTAAAAACTCCATTGATAGCCATTAAAAAGCTTCAAAGCTTTGGATTCAAAACTGGAATTTTATGAAATTATTTTTTGTTTGGATTGGGTGTTGCTTGCAAATGATTGGGAAAATCCGCTGGAGTTTATTTATTAAATTTGAGACAATTTGTGAAGATTCGAGGTGGTTTTGGTTGAAATTTCATATTGAAACTCGAAAAAGAAGACATGAACAAATTGCATATATGTTGTATGTCAAATGTAGAAACGGTATACAAAATATCTACAACTTACATAATTGTATATAAGTTGTATATAAATTATATGTAAATTGTAGTTTTTGACCGGGTTCTGTAGAAAAAATGTGTATTTATGTTGTAGATAAATTGAAGATAAATTATAGATTTTGACCGGATTTGTATATATTTTGTAAACAGCTTTTGTTATTTCCTGTAAATATGAAAACTTAGACAAAACCGGGTAAATAAGTTTAAAATCTTGTATATATACGAAAAAGTCCAAATTCCAAAAGCTGTGGTTATAGAGTGAATTGAAACAGAAATTTAACCTCATTTTCAATACAGAATTCTGTCGGCAAGATGAGATTTTTATACTGAAAAACAAATCCAAATTGCTCTGGAAGTTTCCAAACAAAACCTAATTCCAGAAATTAGGCAATTTGATTGGAATCAGAAAACTCCCCTAAGGCCTAAACTATGTAATATTTTTCTTTTTAGTAAAAGATATATCTGGAAAATACAAAAAGAAACAGATGCCTTTTCCTTTTTGTATTTTCAAATGAATAAACTTAAAACCTTATGCAATTTCTTTTTTATCTGTAAATTTCTTACTCCCTGTATCCTTCTACATACACCTCCAAACCCACTAAAAACTATGGAAGAATTAACCCAAATAGCGGTCCATTTAATTTCTTAAACCAAAAATAGCTGGCGGATATATCAAATATATGTATTCTGTATATAGTCAATATATAATCTATGTATACCGGTTAGAAAAGTGAATAGTAAATCTGGCCTACTATTCGGGTAACAATCCCATATATAATTATGATTGTAAGTACACTTTACAGTATAATATTAACATTGTTAAATGTTAGAGAAATGACAACAATATTGATTCTTGCTTGAAAAATAGTAATATTAATACGACTATTATAAACGATTTATTTTTATTTATTTAAAATGTTTGATTCTAATGTGTATGGTCACTTTTATAAGTATTATTTAAATATTTCACTTTGTCTTGTTAATTTCACAAGACAAGATCTAATAGCTCACATTTGTTTTGATTTTGAGATATTTTTTATTGAAATTTATTAAAAGTAAATTAAATATATCCTTGTTTAGGTTTCATATTTAGTTTTGTGTTTATAAGAACAATTAAGGACCTTTTTTTAAAAAAAATTATTAAAACTTGGTTAGGCTTCAAAGTATAGGTTAGATTCATGAAAAAGAAATTATCAGTATTATGGAGAAAATTATTAAATTTTTTAGTTGGGACGGTCCTCTTATTAATTTACCTTATTGGACAATCTTCCTATCGTGAGATTGAATGAAATACTTCGATCTCCTTCCAGATCAAACGATGCTAACACCAAATATGTCACTTTTTTTTCCCTATTACAAATTATTTTAAACCAAAACAAAAGAAATTATGGGTCCATTAATTAATTATTTGTCTAAAATTTCTATGGGGTTTGTGGGATGTACTAGTAGAAGTGACACCAAGTAGTCACTCTAAAGGGCTATTATTTAGGAATTAGTCCGTGCGTCCTGAATTTCAATTTTTCTAGATAAAATATCCTTAATTAACCTGAAGTTAAGATTTTTAATTAAAATTTCAGGAAGAAATAAATACTAGCTAATCTCTAAATAGTATCCCTGAGAATGGCTATCTGTGCACTTGTCCTGACTAGGCCAAGGCGGTTGTGCAACATACTTAAACAACGCTCGAAAATTCCAATAATAAAGATATCAATAGGATTTAAAAAAGAAAAATTCATACTGTATGATTGATGAGTTGCGAATTAAATATCAAACTGATAAAAATATATACTTCATATTAGCCAAAAGGCAAGAACGGTAAATTTTCATGTCTAACACGATGTTTTTGGCTACGCCATGCGAAACTTCATTGAAAGGAATTATTAAAGAAAAATGAAGAGAAGTAAAATAAGGGTAGATAACATCTAGGAAGCCAAAAAAAAAAAAAAAGGAACAAAGAAGCAATTTTTTACTCTTTTCAAGTTATGATTACAAAAAAGAATCACGTTTGCTCTTCAAAAGTTTAGAACTTTCTTAATGGATTTCTTACTTATGAAAAATGGTGGTAGCATGGTAAGTACTCTTTTATCCTTTATTAGAGGTTTCGAGTTTGAGCCCTGGATATGGAGTCGCCTTTGTTAGAGAACGCTTGACCCTCCCCCCTCCCCCTCCCCCTCCCTCCCAATGTAGGACTTCCCGGCGTGAATCCAGATTTAGTTGGGCCCTATTATGAACACGAATGAGAAACCAAAAAAAAATGGCTAATCTTAAATAACTAGCACACACAAAAAAATTGCACTAGCTCGACCTGAAAGCTTATTTTTCATGTTTTTATTTCAATTTCATAGTTATAACTAATTTTTAGTCTGCTATGCGTTTTTTATCACAAAGAAAACTATCATATATTTCAAAAAATTATAATTAATATTCAAGAAATTTATTATTTCCTTGTATTCATTATTTGTCCTTTTAAATAATAAAAAGGCCTCATAATTTCCTTGTATTGAATGCAATAAATCTCCTTTTTTATTTTAATTTTTAATTTCAATTTTCTCAATTCTTAGTAGAGCTTTGCCTAATAATTTAGGACTTTGAATTAAACTACTCAAATATTATATTAGTAAATAAATTTTTTGACAACAAAATTCAATGTAGTGTATTATAAATGTATGGCTAACATCTCGTTAATTTAAAATAACACTAACATATATAAGAAAATATTACTAATAGATATTATGATATGGAGCTGTAAGCTTTATGCCTCGTTAGATACTATAGCTATAAACTATGATAACGAAAACAACAAAGGTGACACTAATTTTTGATAATAGGTGAATTTGACTATAATCATACCTTAAATAATCACCTTCTTGTGTAGTTTTAATGCTAAAAGTGATAACAAAATGCTCTTATTAGTGCTTTTCATGATTTGCAGGTGATATATGTATAAGGAAGGCTAAGGAGCAGTTTTGGAGTCAAAAATTGGAGAAAAGAGGCCAAATGTGTAAATTCCCAATGAAGCTACGCCCTGCCAGCCCTTAGGATTCAGAAAAATGGTTTGGCCGCGGTTCTACCGCGACCGCGGCAGAACCGCGGTGGAAGGCAGCTTCAGAACTTTAGAGATTCAGAGAGGGTGATTGGCCGCGGTTCTACCGCGACCACGGCAGAACCGCGGCAGGCGCAGAAAAGTTCAGGGGTCAAAGTGTCAAATACGGGATTTTTAGACCTAAACCCTATTTAAAACATTAGACTTCGCCCAAGAGAATCATTATTGATTTTTAGGGTTTCTTAGCAAGGAAAACCATTGTGAGAGAATACTCCAAACATCTTTCTTCTTTACTTTTGATTTTTATGATGAATTCTATCTTAGTTTATTTTTCCATAGCCATGAGTAGCTAAATTCCTTGTCTAAGGTTTTGATGGAACCTATTGGGTGATGAACTTCTTGTTTATGTGAATACAAATTGCTAGTTTAATCTCTATTTGTTCAACTTCGTGTTTGTTGTAGTTAATTGACAGGATCCTCAATTAGCTGTGCCTATTTAGTGTGCATAACTTGGAAAAGAGTGCATATTTAGGGTATTGTTGAACAACACCACTCCTAGATTATTAGAGGAATCTATAATTGCGGGTTTAAAGGCGGGATTAGGGATAACGAAGCCTTGGGTGTAATCTAAAGTGAATCGTGCTAAATAAAGTAAGCTAGTGTATCTCGGGAGAGTGCAATAGTAAATTACTGTGATTACTCGGGAGAGAGTTATGGTAAGATTAGTGTTCATGATTGATAGAGATGTGTTGGTAAATTTGTATGAGCATAAACAGAAGGGATTCCATCAATAGGGGAAATCATTGCCTTAGCTTTTTATCATAATTGTTTACAACCTTATTAGCTTAGTTTACAGCTATTTAGTTACTTGCAAGCGTAGTTGTTAAAGAACATTCAACTGAGATTTGAATATTTGGGAAGCTAGTTCTGAAGAATTAGTGGGTCTGAAGATAGTGGTTGATAGGTTAACTCTCTGTGGATTCGACCCTGGGCGTAATACTCGGGTTATATTTGCAACGTCCGCAGAGTCCTTTTTATAAGGCATAGTTGGGCGTGATCAAATTTTGGCGTCGTTGCCAGGGAGTTAACGGAATTATCAATTGCCATTGACAGAAATACAAAGATTCTTATTGTAGTCAGTTTTCTCTCTACCAAAAATTTTCATTGAAAATTTGACGGTTGTTGATCTGGGTGCACAGGTGTATGCCTAGAAATTCTACGAGGACTGGAGAACTACTTGAAGGACTCTCAGACCCCGAGATAACATTTTGGGCATTAAATCGTGCCAACAAAAGACTTCAACAACCCCAACAAACACACAAATTCGAAATTGACATGGGCGACATAAACAACCCCAAGGGAAACGTCAGGAATGAGCAATTGGCACCTCCCATGCCTGAGGGTGCACTATATGACTGGGCACAACCCACAGCTGACAATCTGGCCACTGCCATTGTTGTGCCCGCAATACAAGCTGAATCGTTCCAGCTCACAAATAACATGCTACACTTGTTGCAGAACAAGGGACTCTTTTCTGGGACACAAACAGAAGATCCTCAGCAGCACTTGAAGAACTTCCTGTCTATATGCAGAACTCAAAGGCAACCCAACGTGACTCCGGAAGCAATCAGGCTATTATTGTTTCCATTCTCGGTGACAGGAGCTGCTCAGGTTTGGCTAAACTCGCTCCCCATAAACTCTATAGAAACTTGGGATGAGTTGGTCAAGCAATTTCACAACAAGTTCCATCCGCCCAACAAAACTGCTCAACAAATTGATGAGATTGTGAGTTTCAAACAGAAACCAATGAAGACACTACACGAGACATGCGGCAGGTTTAAGGGAATGTTGGTTATGTGTCCCCACCATGGTGTTCCAGAACAGATGTTGGGACAACGGTTTTACATGGGACTGTCACACAGCATGAAGAATATCGTAGATGCCTCTGTTGGTGGGGCATTCTTGAGCAAGACTTGGAGAGAAGGTTAGAATTTGCTCGACAAGATGGCGCAGAATTCGGGTTGGACAACTAGGAACGCACCTATCACTCCAGTGGTGCACTCAGTGCCTCTCGATCCTTCTAATACAATGGCTAAAAATATGGCGACTCTCTTGACACTAATAAGCATCCTCACCAAAAAGGTTGAGGAATCAGGGCAGAAGCAGCAGGTTCATATAGTAGATACTACCAATGGGGGTTGTGCACATCTTGCATTAGCCAGCCAATTGGTAATCCTTGGAATACAGAGCATGATCATCATCATCAGCACCCTGAAGATATGAACTATGTGGCTAACTATGGGGGTCAGAGGCAAGGTAATCAGAACTGGGGTCAGCAGACTCAGCAGCAGTACAGGCCACCTCAGCCACAGTATAACGCCGGAAATATGGAAGGCATGAGACCCCCCAACAACATGGCACTGTATCCTAGACCATAGGGGTACAACAATCAGCAGCAAGGGTACCACCCACCTCAGCAACAGCAGGGTGGAAAACAGGAAGACGGGTTTGCAAGACTTGAAGCAATGATGCAGCAGGTTATTGGGTCCAACGCTAAGATAAATGAAAGGGTGGATGCACATGATGCAGCTATCAAAAATATTGAGGTACAAGTGGGCCAGATTTCAATATCACTTAACAATCGTCCTCAAGGGACATTACCTGCAGATACCCAAATTAATCCAAAAGATCAGGGCCCAAAGCAGCTGATGGCGGTGAGTCTCCGGAATGGTAGGGATCTAGATGTTGAGCAAGAGAGAGCTCGAGAAAACATACAGGCTGAGACACTCATTCCAGTGCCCATTGAGCTGGATGAGTCTACGGGATTGACAGAGGTAACAGTCCAGCCCGCACCTGAAGAAAAGAATATGCAGCAAGAGACTGAAACAGTAGCTGAGCCAGTAGTTGAAACAGTAGCTGAGAAAGAGAAATCTCAAGTGATTGGGAAGAAAAGACCTCCTGCACCATTTCCACAAAGGTTGGCCAAACATAAAAAGGAGGAGCAGTATAAAAAGTTCTTGGAGATGCTAAAACAAATCCAGGTAAACATTCCATTGATTGAAGCTTTAAAGGAGATGTCGGGATACGCTAAAATGATGAAGGACTTGATGTCTCGGAAGTTTGACTTTCAAGACTTGTCCACAGTGACACTTACTCAGACCTGTAGTGCAGTGGTATCTAGACCTGTTGCTGAAAAGCTATCTGATCCAGGTAGCTTTACAATTCCATGCACTATTGGGAACTTTGCCTTTGCTAAGGCACTCTGTGATTTAGGGGCCAGCATTAATCTTATTTATAAGAGGTTGGGCATTGGGAGAGCTAGACCCACCTCTATGTTGTTGCTGCTGGCCGACAGGACTGTGAAGCGTCCATTTGGGATCCTTGATGATGTGCTTATTCAGGTAGGGAAATTCGTGTTCCCTGCAGATTTTGTAATCTTGGATTGCAAAGTGGATGAAGAAATTCCTATAATCTTAGGACGACCATTCTTGGCCACGGGGAGAGCTTTGATTGATTGCGAGACTGGGGAGCTCAAGATGAGGCTCAATGATGAAGAAATTATATTCAATGTGCAGAAATCGATGAGGCGACCAAGTGAGTTCGCAAATTGTTCTCTTATTGATGCAGTGGATGTAATTGTAGAGTCTGATGATGAGGCATTGACGGTTGAGGATCCTCTTGCTGCATGCTTGACAAATTTGGATGAGGTGAATGGTGAGGATTTGGCGGAATGGGTGTTGGCACTAGAAGGTAGAGGGTTCTTAGAAATCTAGAGTTTGAGCCCTTACACTTAGAAAAGAGAGAGACCCCTCCAGCAAAGCCATCCATCGAGGAACCACCTAAGCTGGAACTAAAGCCATTGCCAGCCCACCTCAGGTATGAATTTCTGGGTCCCAACTCCACATTACCTGTTATTATCTCATCTGGTTTGTTAGATGTGCAGGTTCAACAGCTTTTACAGGTACTAAGGGAGTGCAAAACTGCCATTGGGTGGACCATGGCAGACATCAAGGGGATCAGCCCCGCCTATTGCATGCACAAGATTCTGCTAGAAGAAGGGCACAAACCTTCCAGGGAACATCAGAGGAGGCTGAACCCGAATATGAAGGAAGTGGTGAAGAAGGAAGTGATAAAGTGGTTGGATGCGGGAATCATTTTCCCAATCTCTGACAGTAGCTGGGTTAGCCCAGTTCAATGCGTTCCTAAAAAGGGTGGCATGACGGTTGTGAAGAATGACAACAATGAACTAATCTCAACAAGAACTGTCACAGGCTGGAGAATTTGCATGGATTATCGAAAGTTGAATCTAGCCACCCGGAAAGACCACTTCCCACTTCCCTTCATTGATCAGATGTTGGATAGATTGGCAGGGAGGTCACACTTTTGCTTTCTAGATGGGTACTCAGGGTACAACCAGATCTCTATTGCACCTGAGGACAGAGAGAAGACCTCCTTCACTTGCCCATATGGCATTTATGCCTTCAGGAGGATGCCCTTTGGCCTATGCAATGCACCCGCCACATTCCAGCGGTGCATGATGGCCATATTCATTGACATGGTAGAGGACATAATGGAGGTGTTCATGTATGACTTCTCAGTGGTGGGAAATTCATTTAAGGAGTGCCTAATAAATCTGACGCGTGTGCTGAAACGGTGCATCGAGACCAACTTGGTTCTGAATTGGGAGAAGTGCCATTTCATGGTATAAGAAGGAATAGTCTTGGGGCACCGGGTGTCAAGCAAGGGAATAGAGGTAGATCGAGCAAAGGTTGATGTAATAGCAAAGCTGCCTCCACCAACCTCGGTCAAGGCCATAAGAAGTTTTCTTGGACATGCCGGGTTCTACCGGAGGTTCATTAAGGATTTCTCCAAAATCGCCAACCCTCTCTGTAAGTTGTTAGAGAAAGATCACCCTTTTGTATTTTCTGATGATTGCAGGGTAGCTTTTGAGGAGTTGAAGCAAAGGCTGGTCACAGCACCCATAATCGTTGCCCCCAACTGGGAGCAACCGTTCGAATTAATGTGTGATGCTAGTGACTACGCGGTGGGGGCAGTGCTGGGCCAGCGGAAGGACAAATTGATGCACCCAATCTACTATGCTAGTAGGACGCTGAGCCGAGCCCAGTTGAACTATACAGTGACAGAAAAGGAGATGCTAGCTGTGGTATTTGCCTTTGACAAGTTCCGGTCCTATCTGATAGGATCCAAGGTAATCGTATACACTGACCATGCAGCTCTTAGATACTTAATAGAAAAGAAGGACTCTAAGCCACGCCTGATTCGTTGGGTGTTGCTACTGCAAGAGTTCAATCTTGAAATTCGTGACCGCAAGGGCACTGAAAATCAAGTCGCTGATCACCTATCACGACTTGAAGGAGATGAAAATGTAGTAGAAGTTGAGGAAATTCTGGAAACTTTTCCAGATGAGCAGCTGCTCGCTACCACTCATCAGGAAGCGCCTTGGTATGCAGACTATGCTAATTACCTGGCCAGTGGTATTGTTCCTCACGACCTGTCATCGGTCCAGAGGAAGAGATTCTTTCGTGAAAGCAAATTGTATTACTGGGATGAGCCCTACTTGTTTAGAATATGCCTTGATAACATGATCCGGAGATGCATCCCCGAGATCGAACAATCTTCTGTCTTGCAGGCTTGTCACGCTTCGGCGTATGGCGGTCACTTTGGAGGAATCAGGACAGCAGCTAAGGTGCTAGAGGCCGGATTCTTCTGGCCAACTGTGTTCAAGGATGCTCACTTGTGGGTCGAGGGATGTAATGAATGTCAACGCACCGGGAACATTTCCCGGCGTCACGAAATGCCCATGAACCCAGTTCAAGAGGTGGAAGTGTTTGATGTTTGGGGGATAGATTTCATAGGTCCCTTCGTCAGCTCCTATGGCAATAAATACATTCTTGTTGCTGTAGACTACGTGTCCAAGTGGGTGGAAGCTGCAGCATTACCCACCAATGATGCTAAGGTGGTGGTCGGGTTTCTAAAGAAGAACATATTCACCCGCTTTGGGACACCGCGCGCAATTATCAGCGACGGAGGCACTCACTTCTGCAACCTGGCCTTCGAGAAGTTGTTGGCTAAATATGATGTGCGCCACAAGGTGGCTACTCCGTACCACCCGCAGACTAGTGGACAGGTTGAGGTGTCCAACAGAGAGATCAAGAGCGTATTGACAAAAACTGTAAACGCTACAAGAACTGACTGGTTAAGGAAGCTAGATGATGCATTATGGGCTTACAGGACAGCTTTCGAGACACCAATTGGTATGTCACCATATAAGTTGGTGTTTGGGAAGGTCTGTCACCTACCTGTAGAACTTGAACATAAAGCGTGGTGGGCACTGAAACAGCTGAACTTAGACTTGGAAGTTACGGGCACGTCAAGAGTCACTGAATTACATGAGCTAGAGGAGTTTCGATATCTTGCTTTTGAGAGCACAAGGCTGTATAAGGAGAGAATGAAGAGGTTTCACGATCAGAACATCATTGAGCGAAATTTCAAACTTGGGGACAGGGTATTTCTTTATAACTCAAGACTGCGGTTGTTCCCGGGTAAGCTAAAGTCAAGGTGGTCTGGACCATTTCGCGTGGTTGAAGTGTTTCCATCCGGAGCTGTGGAAGTTGCTAATGAAGATGACTCTCGTACATTTAGAGTCAATGGTCAGCGGTTGAAATTTAATGTGGGTATGAACGAGCCTAAGGAGATAACCGAGTTGCATTTGAATGAACCCCAGAGGTCGAGCGAACCTTAATTGCGCTCATATGAGTCGTGCCGCGACGTTAAATCAGGCGCTACGTGGGAGGCAACCCATGACATTGTTGTAATTGTAACCTTTTTAGTCTATTCAAAAAAAAAAAACTAGGCGTTAGAATCAGAGAGGGGCCTCGACCGCGGTTCTACCGCGACCGTGGTGAGACCGCGGTCAAATGGCCTCTCTGAACCTCACTGCTCGTGGTTCTACCGCGACCGCGGTAGAACCGCGGCAGCCCCAGACGCGGCCAGGTAAGTAGGTAAGTTAAATTTTTTTATTTTTTTTTAAAACCTTTTAACCTAAATAAAAAAATCACCCCCCCCCTTCTATTCCCACATCCATATTTCCGCCCCCCTCTTCCCATTCCTTCTTCCTCTCTCTTAAACTCATCTACCAACAATCTCTCTTCTCTTCCTTCTCCTTCACTACCCCCCCCCCTCCCCAACCTCCATTAACACACCTCCACTTCTCCCTCTCTTCAACTCAAGTAAGTTATTCTTCTCTCTCTCTATTTCTTTCTCTTCTAAGTAGTGTATTTTGTTAAGTTATTAGTTTCAACTAAACCCTAGTTAGGATTAGTGTAAAAATTTGAATTTTTTGCTTTCTTTTATGTTTGCCATTGTTGTAGTTGATGTTTATGAGGTTGTTTGGCGCCAAATTAATTGGGTCTCCATTATTAAATAATTGTGAAGTTGTTTTGGTGGCTTGGAGGCCTAAACTAGATTTTGTGGTGTAGTATGGTATTGAGTCATGTGTTGGCCGAAATTTTGGTACTGTGTTGTATATTTTTGGGGTGTTTTAAGCCCAACCTAGGTTTGGGGTGTTGTAATTGATGGTTGATGATGTGTAGTTGATTGGTGGTATGGTTGTAGTTGCTATATGGTGGTGTTGTATCTCATGTGTAACATTGAAAGGAGTAAGTGTGGGGTGTATTATGCCGGAAGTGGTAAGAAAATTATGGGGCTATTGTGGAGGTTGTTATGAATGAATTAAGGGGAAGTATTTGGTGTCATCGGGTGGTGAAGTCTGAGTAACCATCTGATTGGCACTAGTTAGGGCATATTTTGATGGTTCGTTTGATTATTTGCAGGTCATATGGCTCCCAAAAGACAAAGGCGATCTGGAGGCCCATCCCAGCGACCTACTTATGATGAGTCCAGATTCCAATCGGAACTGGCGGAGGACGACTTCAACGCCAAGGCTACAAAGACCTTCCTCCATGAGATCCCGATTGATCGGGTAGCCCTCCGAGCCGAAAAGGTGGAGATGTATGAAGAAATACGGAGGCGAGAAATGGAATTCCTATTTAACGACCCTGCACCAGTTAACAAGATGCTGGTTCGAGAATTTTACGCCAACTGCCCATTGCACTTGGGTAGGGAGGTGATTGT
>NC_031999.1:42640621-42820875 GCF_001879085.1 Nicotiana attenuata
ATGATTTGCAGGTGATATATGTATAAGGAAGGCTAAGGAGCAGTTTTGGAGTCAAAATTGGAGAAAAGAGGCCAAATGTGTAAATTCCCAATGAAGCTACGCCCTGCTAGCCCTTAGGATTCAGAAAAATGGTTTGGCCGCGGTTCTACCGCGACCGCGGCAGAACCGCGGTGGAAGGCAGCTTCAGAACTTTAGAGATTCAGAGAGGGTGATTGGCCGCGGTTCTACCGCGACCGCGGCAGAACCGCGGCAGGCGCAGAAAAGTTCAGGGGTCAAAGTGTCAAATACGGGATTTTTAGACCTAAACCCTATTTAAAACATTAGACTTCGCCCAAGAGAATCATCTATTGATTTTTAGGGTTTCTTAGCAAGGAAAACCATTGTGAGAGAATACTCCAAACATCTTTCTTCTTTACTTTTGATTTTTATGATGAATTTTATCTTAGTTTATTTTCCCATAGCCATGAGTAGCTAAATTCCTTGTCTAAGGTTTTGATGGAACCTATTGGGTGATGAACTTCTTGTTTATGTGAATACAAATTGCTAGTTTAATCTCTATTTATTCAACTTCGTGTTTGTTGTAGTTAATTGACAGGATCCTCAATTAGCTGTGCCTATTTAGTGTGCATAACTTGGAAAAGAGTACATATTTAGGGTATTGTTGAACAACACCACTCCTAGATTACTAGAGGAATCTATAATTGCGGGTTTAAAGGCGGGATTAGGGATAACGAAGCCTTGGGTGTAATCTAAAGTGAATCGTGCTAAATAAAGTAAGCTAGTGTATCTCGGGAGAGTGCAATAGTAAATTACTGTGATTACTCGGGAGAGATTTACGGTAAGATTAGCGTTCATAATTGATAGAGATGTGTTGGTAAATTTGTATGAGCATAAACAGAAGGGATTCCATCAATAGGGAAAATCATTGCCTTAGCTTTTTATCATAATTGCTTACAACCTTATTAGTTTAGTTTACAGCCATTTAGTTACTTGCAAGCGTAGTTGTTAAAGAACATTCAACTGAGATTTGAATATTTGGGAAGCTGGTTCTGAAGAATTAGTGGGTCTGAAGATAGTGGTTGATAGGTTAACTCTCTGTGGATTCGACCCTGGGCGTAATACTCGGGTTATATTTGCAACGTCCGCAGAGTCCTTTTTATAAGGCATAGTTGGGCGTGATCAATTTTTCATACATGAAATTCAATTTTATAACTCAATTGATTGAAAATCGCTCCCTAACGCTTGCACCTGATTCAACTTTCACTTCTGGGAGATCAAACGGAGCTCGATTAGTTTCTGCTAGATGAGATATAAAGAACATAACCAATACAGGGAACAAAAGTGTACCAGACCATATCTGCTTTTGCGCCATGACAATCTCACTCGAATTACGGGAACCTACACATATTAGTACACAGTATACCGGAGTCCCCGGCTAGAACCATACGTGAAAGTTTCCCTGCATGTGGCTCGTCCATGCTTTCCGAGGCGCTGCATGTGACTCAGTATGGGAGAAGGGGGGCGGAACTGCACACTTTCATGTTCAAAGCATTGTTTTGAGTGAGAGAAAGCGTGGTTGATAAATCAATCATCGGAGGCGACTGGAGTGATTTCATCAAATGATGCATGTGGGTTGAGCCATTCCCATCCCAAATGGCGCCCCGATTCGGCCTGGCCGGTCAAGAAGAGATTCACATAGAGACTACTGCTATTCGGGAATCTCTTTCTATGTTAGCTAGCGGGGCCGGGCTTTCCTATGGTAGTCCGGCTGCAGTCTCTGAACGGCTGTCCCTTCTCATCTTGATTTGGCTATACTTGTATGTAGTCCACCATGTTAGCTCCGCATGAGAGCCTTTTAAATAAAGGCTAAAAAGACACTCATCAGTCAACTTGGCCCCTTTCCTATTTCGCTTTGCCGCCTATTAAGAGAATATGTCCCAAAAAAGCGGCCCGCCTTTCATCATCTATACCAGCTACCACGCAAGAACCAATAGAAAGGATTCCGATGCCCCTCTCGTCATAAGAAGCAGAATGCGCCATCACCTACAACCCTTTCCGTTGTCGGACAACCCGAACTATATACAATTTGTATGCAAACAACCTATTATATGCAACTAAGTTAGCATGTACGTTATGCAAAATACATGTCCTATGTGTGAAAAGGACTCATTTTCTTTATGTTGAGATTATGAATGCAAATTAAACTAATGCATATGACACATGAATTGCAAGAATGTATATTATATGAGAACATGACTCCTCCTCCTTAAACTACTACCTACGACCTCCGGATTCTCCTACATGGACATCGGATCGTAGAGCGAGAAAAATACTACTACATATTCTACTAAATTGATCCCAAATCACACTATGGAGTCTCCTCCTTAGATCGTGTTGGGTTTACTCCTCTTCGTTGTGATAGTAAAAGAGGTTCGGCTCGTATATGGTAGCATCGCCAAATTTTAGTCGCTTTTTTCCGGAATTCTAATAGTGAAATATGTCGCGACTCTTCAGTATGAGTTTGCTCTCGAGCACGTGGCAACACTTCTATATATCCACTAATATCCGTCTCAGCTAGCCTAGCTGAGGATACAAACTTACATAAAAAGTGGATCGATTGAGATAGAATGATTAATGTAAACATGAAAGCTTATCATAAAGTAATTATTTTCCTATTTTGGGGCAAAATAACTTATTGCTTGAATATATCCGTATTTTTTTTTTATTTGGGCAAAAACTGGGTCAACCAATATCTGATGTGTATTTCTAGAAAGTTATAGAGAACCATATTTCATAAATAAATAAAAAAAAAAAAAAAAATCCATATATTTCCATTCATTTATTGGAAACGGCTAGAGAGATTGACCAAAAAAAAAAGGCGTTCGTGCAATTTTGTCCCTGAAACTGACAATATTGCGGGAATGGTCCCTATATGTACAAACTCCATGAGATTGTCATAATTTTTTATTTTCACTAATGGTACCTCATTAAACTTATTCCATTTACTCTACATGATTGTCTTATTACTCTATTGGATTGTCTTACAAACTCAATCAGATTATCATGATTTCTAGTTTTCACTAATTGTACCTTATTACTTATTCCATTTACTCTACGGGATTGTCTTACAAACTCTACCAGCTTGTTATGATTTCTATTTTTTTTTAACTAATGGTACCTCATTAAGGTTATTTCATTTAATGTACCAGTTATCTTTCAAACTCTACGATTTTTCTTGATTTTTTATTTTCACTAATGAACTTTTAAACTTATTCCATTTACTCTATCATTGTTGTCATACTTTTTTTCACTTATTTACAACTATGACCAAAAATATATGACTTTTACTTATATTGATCATAGCACTATTGAGCTAAGTTCTATCAAAATAGCATGGGCTAACCCGTTTTCGGATTGGTAATCAAAAAAGGGAAATTTTCGTATATATACCATATATGAAACTATAATTTGTTCATAGCTTGCATATTACCGTTCATGCTAATAGTATTTCTACATAATATATACAATGCATTAAATAAGGAATAACTGTAGCTTTATAATTCCTTATTTAGGCGCGGTAAAAAAGGGAAATTAAATATTCTTCCAAATCTTCCACAACGCAAATCACGCACATTAATCTTCTTCGTCAGTTTCGTTTCAAATTTAGCGTCTCTGCTTTTTCGATACACTGTGTTTCAAACCTTTTTTCTAATTTCACAAATCAAAAAAACATCAGACTTGGAGGAGAAGACTACTGATTATGTCTTTACTCAGTTAAAGAAAACATCAGCACGTGGTAAGAACTACAAAAGGTCAATTGTTGGAGGTGGCGGATCATGGAAAGTACTCAACAAGAGTAAACCTGTTTTCGATAAGAAAGGTTCAGTCTTTGGTTTCAAGAAAAGTTTTCGTTTTCGATAAGCAGTTTTTCAAACCTTTTTTCTGATTTCACAAAACAAAAACGATTAAATCTTCTACAATTATTCTACATCAAACGGACCGATTGGAACAGACCAACCACATATGATTCAGCTCTATCTAGGGCCTCGAATCAAACGCAATTATGTCCAAATTTCAGTAATACAAAGCAAAGGAAAAGAGAGTAGCAATTCCACCATTAACAACCATTAAAAAGCTTTGAAGCTTTGAATTTGAAATTTGGGTTTTCAAAAATCATTATTTGTTTGGATTGGTTGTTGTTGCAAATAATTGGGAATATGGTTTGGAGTTTATATCTCAATTTTGAGGGGTTTTGGTGAAGATTAGACTTGGTTTTGGCTGAATTTCGGATTGAAGCTCGAAGAAGAAGAAGAAGAAGAAGAAGAAGAAGAAGAAGAAGAAGAAGAAGAAGAAGAAGAAGAAGAAGAAGAAGAAGACATGACATACATTATATTGCAGAAATTGTAGCAAAATTGTAGATAAATTGTAGAAAAATTGTAGACTGTTATTTATTTATTTTTCTTTTATTCATTTACCTATTGTATGAAAGTTGAACAACATTGTATAAGAATTGTATTTAAGTGGATGATTTAGTACTGTTTTGGACAAAAATATGTATAAAAAATGTGAAACATACATTTCAAGGGAAGCATGTCGAGTTCAAATATGTACCCAGTTTGTAGATATTTTGTAGATAGATTGTAGATTATTTGTATTCTGATTGAAGATGCTTTATTTTCTGTTTTCACAAATAAAAAACGACTAAAACTTCTACAAATCTTCTGTAAAAACGTAATTATGTCAAAAATTCCAATTATGCTACAATTGAATGGGAATTGGGATATTAAAATTCAATGTACCCAGTTTGTAGATATTTTGTAGATAAATTGTAGATTTTGTATTCTGATTGTAGATGCTTTATTTTCTGTTTTCACAAATCAAAAACGACTAAAACTTCTACAAATCTTCTGCAAAAAAACTCAATTATGTTGAAAATCCCAATTATGCTACAATTGAATGGGAATTGGGATATTTAAATTCAATATACCCAGTTTGTAGATATTTTGTAGAAACATTAAAATTTTGTATTTTCATATTAAATTTTCAAATGATATGTAGTTTTGTTGTAGATTAAATGTAGAAAACAAGCCATTGTGAGTCTTATTTGACTCATTCCTCACATTCAACCTATTCTACAAATTCACGCCTCTTTAAATACAATACAACCATACTTCTTGAATTTAAAGGTATAGCAATATATATATATATATATCACTTAAAAAACATCTTCTTCTCTGCACAAGTTAGCTCCAAAACAGACGAAGTGGAATAACAAGTTCTCATCAAAACTTTAACACAAAAATACAAAGCTGAAAAATAAATAGACAACAGTCTACAATTTTTCTACAATTTATCTATAATTTCTGCAATATAATGTATGTCATGTCTTCTTATTCTTCTTCTTCGAGTTTCAATCTGAAATTCAGCCAAAACCAAGTCTAATCTTCACCAAAACCCCTCAAAATTGAGATATAAACTCCAAACCATATTCCCAATTATTTACAACAACACCCAATCCAAACAAATAATAATTTTTGAAAACCCAAATTAGAATTCAAAGCTTTTTAATGGTTGTCAATGGTGGAATTGCTGCTCTCTTTTCCTTTCCTCTTATTTTACTGAAATTCTTAAGAAAATAGATGCTAAAATTGTTTTCGAACAAGAAAGACTTGAATATCAGAGGCAATAGTTTAAAAATGAATTTCAGAAGATGATCTAGCTGCTAAAATTGCAGAAAGAACTGAAACTCCATAAAAACAGCGAGTTAAAAAATCAATTGTTAAGACAACAAGCAGCTAAAATTGCATAAACATTTGAAAAATCAATAATAATAGAGGAAAAAGAATCAAAATTTCCTGCAGCTAAAATTGCAGAAAAGATTTGAATATCATAACCATAGTGGAAAAAAAAACAACTTTTTAAAACAACCCAACAGCCAAAATTGCAAACAATTTCAAAATATATCGATGTCAATACGGAAAAAAATGCTTTTTTAAAATAACCCAGCAGCAAAAATTAGATAAAGATTTGAACATCAATGATTATTACTGGAGAAAATCCAAAATTTAAGTGATGGTAAAATTGCATATATATTTTAAAATCGTGGGTGTGGGAGGAAAACGTGGGCGAAGGTGTGGGAGTTGGAGAGAGAAACATGGGGGAGTGGTATTAGATAGAATATACGGTACCATTAAATTAGGAGTGTAATTAATACCCTTAAAAATCACTAACGGTATATAATTGGTAATTAGGTATACTAAATATAATTATATCAAACCTTAAACATTGAGGGTAATATAGTTTCCTATATGGCATAGGAATGTAAAAATTCCATCAAAAAATAGCCAGCGTTTAAAAATTCCAACAGCCACCGTTTAAACACAGAAAGTTCGAGCATAGTATGCTGGATTATGGAGCTCCAGCATATTATACTGGAATTTTCAGATTTTTAAGGGTGTTTTTGTTCAAAATTTATCTTTGCATAAAAAAGTGACTATATTTCGATACTTTTTAAACTGTGGCTATTTATAAATTAGCCGTGGTAAATCAGACTATTTTTGATTTTTAGCTCTTACTCTGCCAATTTGGTAGATTCTCTACCAAATGTGTTTTACCTTATTTAGGCGCGAGGACAAACGATAATATCTGAAGGGCATATACGTCATTTGACTCGCCTAATAAATACGCAAGGGACTCGCCTAATAAATAGGCAAGGGCTATTCCGGCAACAAAATAAAAAAAATGACATTCTCTACAGATCAAGCAGGCACGGGTTCATGCCTTATAGATAGCGGCCATCTACGTGGAAGGCCGCTATCTATATTCAACTTCGTCCAACGGTCCGAGTTTCAATTTTTCTTCCAAAAGTCAGACACAATGTTTAACTAGGAGTTAAGTCAAACGTCCCTCCCCATCATAGTAGTCAGATTTGATAACATATATAGAAAATAAAATAAATGAAATGACATATATTACATGTTAAAATGCACTAATAATATAAAACTCAATTATACTGTTGGTGTATATACATCTAAACTATCAAATATACAGAATGAATGTGCTATCATTTACCAATACAAAGTTAAATAAGAACAGGGTCTAAACAAGGCCAGGAGTGACAATATCAAACAACAAGGCCACCTTGTTTCAGGTTTATGTGCCAAAGAGAAGTAGAAGAATCCTATCTGGACCACTAGTGCCAGCAGGGGGGGAAGTATGGAAGACATGTTAAAGGAACATGAGAGACAAATTCAAGAAGCAGTTAGGAAAGCACGTCAAGACAAGACGAGGACCAACAACAACTGATTGCTCTCTTCCGGCGGAAGGATTCTCATGCAATTTCAGTTTTCTTCACACATGAAATCCACATTTGTACAGGGCCTAAGAGAAGGCACAACACAATGACGCGACATACAAGAAGACCATGAAACCACCAGAAAGCAATACATACAGAAAACAACAGATAACCGTAATGACACAAAACAACTACATAAACCTTGTTGAGAATTTGTCTTCTCCAGCTGCATTGAGAATTATATCAACTTTCATGTCTAACATGATGTTTTTGGCTATGCCACCCGAAACTTCATTGAAAGGAATTGTCAAAAGAAATGAAGAGAGGTAAACAAAGGGTGAATAACATCTGGAAAACCAAAAGAAAAAGGAACAAAGAAGCCATTCTTCATTAGAGAAGAGCTTCTTGACAGAAGATAGTCTGCCTTTCTACAATGGTATAAAGGTTCTTGATTGGATACTACACCACATCAATGAAGCCTCGAGAGCTAATCAATCAGTAAAGCCTCGACGAGGATTGGGCGTTATAAACAACTAAATGAGATTGTCATCTTCCAGGAAACGCAGTGCAACAAGCCAAACATAGGGCGTAGTAATCTGAGACGACAGTCAACCACCTTCAAGGCGGTCATCACGTTATCTTACAGCTGATTGAGAGGTATCAGAATGACAAGAATTATTAACATCACCAATTATTTATAAGAAATTAACAAACAATGGGCATCTCAACCTCCACCCACAACACACCCACAAAAGGGGAGAAAAAGAAAGGTAAAAGAGAGAGTGAGCATAAAGTTACTATAGTCTTTAACCAGAACTCGAGAAATATCAAATTTACAATCACAAATGTCATGTTACACCAATAAAGTACCGACTGAATCAAATGGCAAGAGGCAACATCTACGACTCAGTGATCAAGCATGTAACTATCTTTGAAGAAACAACATTCTAAGACAATAAAACCAAGTCCAAGACACTAGCATACCACCTCAAAAGATGTAGCTGATCAGTTTCTTCCAAGGGGCAAAGATCTGCAAGAATAAGTCTCCTTGAAGTCGGTCTTTCTTGAAGAAGTGAAAATAGAGGCATAGATTTCCTTTGTAGCATGAGCTGGAGCTATATCAACAGCCTTAAATCGCTTCCCAGACCCGTTACTCGCACTATTCTTCACATCCTTCACTTCAATCTTACTGTTAATGCCAATTTTACCTTTTCCTTCCACTTTCCTCGCATCCTTTTCTGCTAGCTTATCCTCAATCCCATGTTTCATCCCACTCAAGCGTGGCACCCCCAATGCCTCATCACCATTCAAAGCTACATCCCCATTCTTCCCTTTCTTCACCTTCTTATTATCCTTCAATTTCGCTCTTTCTTCCTCCATTCTCTCCCTCAAAGCCGCAACCTCTTCTTCGCTCCCGTTAATCACAAGCTTGTCACTCTCAACAAACTCCTTGTGGCAAACCAAACAACCCGAGGATTTCACTTCCTTCAAAGCTTTTGCACTCAAAACATGTCCACAACCCCTCAAAGCAAAGAACTTGTACTTCCCATTGAACTCCAACCCAGTTATCGGGCACTGAAACCTGGTCCCCTCACCATCACCAACCCCTCTATCCACTTTTCCCGGAATCACCGACAGCTCAACTGGAATCATATCTTTCAATCCCTTTATATACCCAAATTGCTTAGGCACCCTTTTCTTCAATAAAGCCTCAACTAAAGCCTCCTTATTAAACAAATTCCCAAGCTTATCGACAACAACAGGATGCTTCAATGACTCGTTAGACAAAGCACAATTCAACCATTTCGACAACCTAATTTCATTCGGGTCAATTTTATCCGGTTTCTTAGTTGCATACATCTTCAGATAACAGTCCCGGGACTCCGCCCCCGTGGCACCTCCATCCCCACCCCCGCCACGTAGGCGAAGGCGGAGTACTAAAGTGGAAAAAGGGCTAATCCCAGAACCATGTAATAGAGTTGAATCCTTAATGGGCCGACCATTGAATGTAAAATAAACAGAATTATCCTTAATTGAGCCTAATGATTTATGGATTTTGTCCATTAAATTGGATTTGAGGTCTCGCAAAGTGAAATTAGGGTTAGGGTTTTCGAGATTTAGGACATGATTGGAGATCTGAAGCTCAGGCGATTGGATGAAAATTGGGAAATTACGCATTTGGGGATTCATTACTAGGAATTTTATGAATTTAAATTGAAGATAGTATATGAAAATTTTACCTGAAATGAAGAGAAATCGAAGAGCGAACAGGTGCGAAGCTTTGGTTCACGAAAAGGGGAAAGACTGTATTTTGATCGTTGTATTTAGTGTATTTTAGTCTTCTGAAATTTGTTTGACAGAAACTCGGTGCACCGACGTTTAGGCCATAGGACTTCGGACCCGTTTGATTTTGTTTTTGGGCTCACCCATAATCCAATGGGATTTTTTGCTTCCTATACCATATATAAAATTTTATTATCAAATATGTGCATAGTATCTAAATTACCCGCCTAGTCCACATTTTTCCTACAATTTCTGTATCATTCGTTTATTAGGAATCAATAGGGCAAAATCTTCCCTTAATAACGCGCGAAAAATCAGGAAAGAATCTTGGGATTGATTGACTCTACATTAAATTCAAATTTTGGAAACGGAAAGGAGATTTCGCATCTGCGTAATTTACTCTTATACTACAATTCAAAAATCTTAAAAGAAAAAAGTACGAACAGCTTCAACAAACTGAATTCAAATTGTAGAATTCAAATCTTCGAGATTCAACAACTCAAAATTGCTATATTCTGTTCTTCGTCATTTTCATAAATCAAATTGGCGATCATATATCTGTTCTTCATCTTTTTTTCTCTCAATCTAGAAATACAAAAAAACGAAAAAATTTAGAATAATACATCAGCAACAACACGCAATCATGTCTAAAATCGCAATCATGCTACAATTGAATGGGAATTGGGATAACTATGGCAGATTTAGAGATTTTGAAGTTGATGTCATTGTGGTAGATGAGAATGCAAGCTACAGTATTCTGATTCCTGCAATTACAGAACAACTATCGATTGATACTTCAGAAAAAATTGTAGAAATCAAATACATAGTGAACGACAATTGTCCCCCAATGGAGATTAGGAATGATATGGGGGTTCGTGCGTATATGGAGACCAAAAAAGAGAATAAAAACTTAGGTTCATATCCGTTATATATAAGTGTACGAGATTTCAATATGGAATTGGCAATCACCAACGATAACACAAGTGCAGGTTTGTATAGTTCGAAATTGCATAGAATTATGGTTTTACGGTATTATCTATAAAATTACTACATTTACATATAATTAAAGTACAAATAAGTTTAATGAAAGAATAAAGCACTTGTCACGACCCAAACCCCGCACTGGTCGTGATGGCGCCTCTCGTGAAGACGAGGCCAGCCAACTAACCCAACTCATCTTTTCAAAAATAATTTAAACATGAATAACAGTCAAAATGTGACTTAATAAAATTAATTAACGGAATTACAACCCCACACAGCCCAAACCGGGGTGTCACAAGTCACGAGCATCTATCAGAGTATAAATACAACTACAAGACCTAAAATACACAAAGCCGGAATAATGAACCAAAAGAGAGAAAAATGGTGTTGCGAACGCAGGCAGTCACCTCGCTACTCCTATAGCTCTGCCTCTGATCAGCCAAAACCCGCTACCGAGTGAACAAATACCTGCATCTGCTCGCGAGGTGCATGGAGTAAAGTGAGTACTCCAACTCAGTGAGTAATAAGGGTAAATAATAACTGAGCAGTAAGAAATCACGTAAAGCAAACCATCATGCTATATAGGAGTAGTGTAAAACCTTTTGAGAAAAACAGTGAAGCTGTGAAATCTTAAGAAATATCTTAGCTCGTTTAAAACTTCTTTAAAAATGACTTTTTCAACATTTTGCAAACGAATGCAATTCGAATAGTGCAGATAAGCACAGAAGTCCGCCCCTCGGGCACCATACTCAATTAACAGATAATGTAAGGCAATCAAGTAGATATCACATGAAGTAGCACAAACAACAGGTAAGTCAAGCAAATAAGATAAAATAAACACACAGAACAGTACTAGTACCGCTGCGGCATGCAGCCCGCTCCACATACCGCTGTGGCGTGCAGCCCGATCCGTTTATCGTCGACGGCGCTCACTGGGGTGTGCAGACTCCGGGAGGGGCCCCTTACGGTCCAAGCGCAATAATAAGTCATCTCGTGGAATCAACTAGGCCCTCGGCCTCATATCAATATCAATATCATACCGCTGCGGCGTGCAGCCCGATCCTATACTCAGTCCAAAAATCACATAAGCCCCTCGGGCACAATCATATAGAAATATTCAGCCCAAACTTCATTAAAAATATTAATTAGGTTTCAAGTTTAAGACAAGGTGGCTGAGTTTTCAAAACAGTATTAAATACTAGGACTGAGTTTAATGATATGCACAAATGGTAAGAAACCAGTAATAACAATCCCTGAAGGATTCAATCAATTGGCACGAGCCCAAATATAGCAATCAGCAAAATTAAAATGATAATAAGTGAATTTCAGTCAAATACGCAGTATATTCATCTATCGGGACGGACTAAGTCACAATCGCCAATGGTGCTCTACTCCACGCTCGCTATCCGGCGTGCAAGTCACCTCAATATAGCACTACGGTGTGCAGATACGGGGTTTCAAACCCTCAAAATATCATTTACAATCATTACTCACCTCGAACCGGCGAAATCTCTAGCTCGTGACGCCTTTGCCTCTCAAATTGACCTCCTCGCGCGTCGAATCTGACCAAAACCACAACGAATACGTCACAATATGACAATGGAACAATACCCAATCGAAGACAATCGAAAAATAGCGAAAACCTCAAAATTAGCAAAACCCGAGCCCCGGGTCCACTTTTCGAAAATCAGAAAATTTAACATCAACGGATTCCTTATCTCGCCACGTGTCTATACATATAAAGATTACCAAAATCGGAGTCCAAATGGCCCCTCAAACCCCCATTTTAACTCTCTTAAGTTTCAAGCCCTAACCTCCATTCTAACTCCTTATTTCCTTGGTTTTTCAGTCTAAATTCACAATAAAAACGTGTTTTTAGTTCATAGGACTTACCTCCAACCAATCCCCGTCGAAATCCTCTTCAATTCCCGTCCAAAAGCTCTCAAGGTTGCTCAAAAATGGTGGAAATAAGACTTGGTTCGCGGATGAAATATTTAATAAAACCCTTCTGCGAATCTAAGTCCGTTACCTCTACTTTACTGATACCGATACATAGAATCCCATAATTCACATATAAATACCGCAAGTCTTGACCTCTTCCAATGAAAACAACAGTTTCTAACCACATATGCAACTTTAGAGCACTCAATCATTCCACGAGAGATACTCTAAGATTGTCACGACCCCAGCCCCGGTCGTGATGGCGCCCAACACACTGCTAGGCAAGCCCGACCAATTAAATAACCTTAACCATTTTACCCAGTTCGTGAATTAATTAACACAGATAATTACCAAGTCAAAATACTAAAATCCGTGAATAGAGTTAAACATGCGGAAATTCCAAAATATAAAATAACTACACAACCCGAAGAATCCGGTGTCACAAGTCTGAGCCTCTAATACATGAGTATCAACCTACTACATATCGTTCTCTAGAAGTGCGGAAATTAAAATAAATAAGATAGAAGGAAGATCAGGACTGCGAACGTCAATTGCAGCTACCTTGAAACTCCCAAGTATGATGCTAGGCAGAGAAGTCCTCACTCAGCCTCAGTAGTACCTGGATCTGCACGCAAGATGCAGGGAGTAATGTGAGAACTCCGACCCAGTGAGTAATAAACATAAATAAAGACTGAGAATAAGAAATCCTGAATAGGCACAAAGTAATTCTATAAATACAGCAACTTGAACCCAGTAGCATAAAATCAATAAATCAGTGAAAACAATTATAGAAGTATTACAACAGATAAATAAGTAATGACAATCAAAATATGCAATGCAACACATAGACCGGTACTCTCCAGTACCCGCTGCGGCGTGCAGCCCGCTCCATTTATTTATCGTCGACGGTGCTCACTGGGGGTGTGCATACTCTGGGAGGGGCCCCTTACGGCCCAAGCGCAATAATAAGCCATATCGTGGCATCAACTAGGCCCTCAGCCTCATATCAATATCAATATCATACCGCTGCGGCGCGCAGCCCGATCCCATACTCAGTCCAAAATCACATAAGCCTCTCGAGCACATTAATATAGACATATTTAGCCCAAACTTCATTTAAAAATATTAATTAAGTTTCTAGTTTGAGAAAAGTGGCTGAGTTTGCAAAACATTATTAAATTCTAGGACTGAGTTCAATGATATATAGAAATGGTAAGAAACCAGTAATAACGATCCCTGAAGGATTTAATCAGTTGGCACGAAGCCCAAATATAGCAATCAGCTCAATTAAAATAGTAATAAGTGAATTTTAGTCAAATACGCAGTATATTCGTCTACCAGGACGGATCAAGTCACAATCCCCAACGGTGCTCTACCCCACGCTCGCTACCCGGCATGCAAGTCACCTCAATATAGCACTACGATGTGCAAACACGGCGTTTCAAACCCTCAGAACAGCATTTACATCTATTACTCACCTCAAGCCGGCCAAAATCCTAGCTCGCTATGCCCTTGCCTCTCGAATCGACCTCCTCGTGCGTCGAATCTGATCAAAACCACAACGAATACGTCACAATATGCCAATGGAACAATACCCAAGTGAAAACAATCGAAAAATAGCTGAAATCTCGAAATTAGCAAAACCCGAGCCCCGGGCCCACTTCTCGAAAATCAGAAAATTTAACATCATCGGATTCCTTATCTCGCCACGAGTCTATACATATAAAGATTACCAAAATCGGAGTCCAAATGACCCCTCAAATCCCCATTTTAACTCACTTAAGTTTCAAGCCCTAACCTCCATTCTAACTCCTTATTTCCTTGGTTTTTCAGTCTAAATTCACAATAAAAATGTGTTTTTAATTCATAGGACTTACCTCCAATCAATCCCCGTCGAAGTTCTCTTCAATTCCCGTCCAAAATCTCTCAAGGTTGCTCAAAAATGGTGGAAATAAGACTTGGTTCGCGGATGAAATATTATTAAACCCTTCTGTCCAGGCCTCTTTTCCTCTATGCGATCGCAGCCCCAGGATTGCGATCGCAATGTACAAAATTCAAACTCCAAAATTTAACACTACGCGATCGCATAAACATCCATGCGATCGCAATGACCAAACACTTTACCTTACGCGATCGCAGACTCACCCACGCGATCGCGATGAACAAAAATCCAAACTCCCAAAATTCCTCTATGCGATCGCACTGACACTCCCGCGATCGCACAGCATGAACTCTCGACTCTACGTGATCGCGAACACAACCATGCGGTCGCGTTGAACAACTGACCATCCCCAAAAATCCTTCTATGTGATCGCGAAGCCTCTCCTGCGATCGCATAGAGCAAAACTCTGCAGCACTGACCTGCAAATTTTCTGCAGCATCCAAAGTCCCAAAAACCTTCCGTTGGCCATCCGAAAACACCCCGAGGCCCCCGGGACCTCAACCAAAAGCATCAACGTATCCTAAAACATCATTCAAACTTTCTTCAATCATCAAAACACCTCAAACAACATCAAAACCATCAAATTACATCGGATTCAAGCCTAAGTTCTTCTAAAACTTCCGAAACACGCATTCGATCAAAAATCCAACCAAATCACCTCCGAATGACCTGAAATTTTGCACACACATCCCAAATCACCTAACGAAGCTACTGCAGCTCTCGGAATTCCATTCCGACCCTCGGATCAAAATCTCACCTATCAACCGGAATTCGCAGAAATACTAACTTCGCCAATTCAAGCCTAATTCTACATCGGACCTCCAAAATCACTTCTGATCACATTCCTAAGTCACAAATCATCCCCCGAAGCTAACCGAATCATCAAAATTCATATCTGAGCCCTCTAACATAGAAGTCAACGTCCGGTTGACTTTTCCAAAACAAACCTTCCTTAAAGAGGCTAAGTATCTCATTTCCTTCTAAAACCAATCCAAATCAACTCGTTCACACAAGACTCTTATAATGAAGCATAAAGAAGCAGAAAATGGGGAAAATGGGGCGGTAACTCACGTGACGACGGGTTGGGTCGTCACATCCTCCCCAACTTAAACAAACGCTCGTCCTCGAGCGAGTCAAGAAACATACATGANACTCGAGGCCTAAATTTATAAATATAAATTAATTAGGCCCTTTTAGAGACAAAAAGTAAATAGAAAAATCGTAGTTGCTTTAGGTTGGCCTTTAAATAAAAATGAGATGAGCCCCGCCAAACAAAACACATGAATTGCGGGGCCCTCATCAAATGCTTATATTAAAATACTTAGAATTCGGGACGTGCTGTTTAGCGGATTTCACGGCCTCCCACAAAGATAATAACACGTTAGTCGCTTTAGGCGTGCTTTTTAATAATTTTACCTTCTAAATATGGGTGTGTATTTCATGCAACCAAATCTAAATCCAAAAACGTCGAATAAGAATGTGTCGATGATCCGGGTGCATTTCATGTGACGCGATCCAAAAATATATTCTTAAACGACGTTCACTTTCCTAAAAATTAACTAAAGCGGTAAATACTCCTAAAATTGCACTATAGGTTAGAACATGTGTAAAAATCAGATTTAGCCATTTACGATAATTTAAGCGACCGTGCTAGAACCACGGGATCCGGGGGTGCCTAACACCTTCCCTCGGGTCAACAGAATTCCTTATTCAGAATTTCTGGTTCGCAGACTCCAAATGGGAAGTCGATAATTTTCCTCGATTTGGGATTTAAGCTAAAACCGGTGACTTGGGACACCAAAAGCCAATCCTTTCCAAGTGGCGACTCTAAAAAACTAATAAATAATCCCATTTCGAATAATGTCACTTTAAATGGGAAAACTCCCTTATACGTTATCCTTCGGGGTAGGTGTGTAAAAAAGGAGGTGTGACAGCTGGGCAGGTGATGAAGTAACTGGAGCAGAAGTCGAGGGCTGACCCCTCTGCTAATGCTGTCTGCCACGAAGTCGAAGGCACTGCCTCCTCAAGTGACCAAACTCTCCGCACTCATAACAGCTTCCCGGTGCTGGAGATGAGGTCTGAAGGGAACCCTTCGCACCGAAGTGTCTAGCAGATGCACTCGGAGCAGAAGAACCCTGAACTGATGGGGCATGAGATGAACTCTGAGCTGGGAGGGCGCTGAGTGAAGACTGACCCTGCTGGGGCCCATGATGACCACGGCCTGAAGATCCCCCACGATACTCTGGACGGGCCGATTGAGCAGGCCTAAAAGAACGACCTCTACCCTGCTGGAACTGGCCCCTCGAAGGAGCACCGCTGTAACTGCCCGATCCACGAGGCCTCTTAGCCTCTCTCTCCTCTCGCTCTCTACGGCGAACTGACTCGATCTCACGAGCGATATCCACCACCTCTTCAAATGTAGCACCCAGTACTCTCTCTCTAGTCATCAGAATACAGAGATGATAGTTAAGGCCATCCACAAATCTCCTAATCCTCTCACGATCTGAAGGAACCATCCAAGTAGTATGACGGGCCAGCTGTGAAAACCTCATCTCGTACTGAGTCACTATCATATCCCCCTGAGTCAACCACTCAAACTGCCTACGCAGCTCCTCCCTACGGGACTGAGGTACATACTTCTCCAGAAAGAGAGCGGAGAATTGCTGCCAAGTTAGAGGTGCTGCACCGGCAGGCCTACGCCTCTCAAAGTCCTCCCACCAGGTAAGAGCAGCCCCCGTGAACTGAAAAGTAGTAAATGACACACCACTCGACTCAAGGATCCCTGTCGTACGGAGCATACGCTGACATTTGTCAAGAAAACCCTGGGCATCCTCGCCCTCAGCACCACCAAATGTCGGAGGCTGGAGCCTACCGAACCTCTCGAGACAACGCTGCTCATCGTCTGGCAGAGCTGGAACCACGAATCCCTGAGCTGGTGTAACCTGCTGAGCTGGAGGTGCCTCTGGTGTTTGTAGTCCCTGTACCACCTGCTCAGGTGTGCGAGCATCGGGGGTCTGATTGCCTCCCCCGGCCTGTGATGTAGCTATTGCTGCTGTGGTGACTGAAACTGCCTGAACCAGGCTAGTGCAGACTGATAATATCTGTGCCAAGGTCTCCTGAAGACCCGGAATCACGATAGACACAGCTGGTGCCTGAACAAGTGCTGCTGGAGTATCCACCGCTGGAGCCTGATCCTGAGCTGGGGCAATTGGTGGATCAGCAGGTGCTGCCCCGGCTGCTCTGCATTTGCCACGACCACGACCGCGTCCACGGCCTCTGGCGGCCTCAGTAGGTGGCACTGGTGTTCGTCCATCACGTCCGGTAGCTCGTGTCCTCACCATCTGTGAAAGAATAGAATAGTATAAGTTTAGTTTTCAGTTCAACAAAGTCGCACGACAAGAGTTTCAAGAATGTGAAGATTTCCTAAAGGTTCGGCAGCCTCCTGAGGATAAGTACAGACGTCTCCGTACCGATCTACGAGACTCTACCAACCGGCTCATGACTCGCGAGACCAAGTAACCTAGGCTCTGATACCAACTTGTCACGACTCCAGCCCCCGTCGTGATGGCTCCCAACACACTACTAGGCAAGCCTGACCAATTAAATAACCTTAACCATTTTACCCAGTTCGTGAATTAATTAACACAGATAATTACAAAGTCAAAATACTAAAATCCGTGAATAGAGTTAAACATGCGGAAATCCCAAAATATAAAATAACTACACAGCTCGAAGAATCCGGTGTCACAAGTCTGAGCCTCTATGAGTATCAACCTACTACATATCGTTCTCTAGAAATGCGGAAATTAAAATAAATAAGATAGAAGGAAGATCAGGACTGCGAACGTCAACTGCAGCTACCTTGAAAACTCCCAAATATGATGCTAGGCAGAGAAGTCCTCACTCAGCCTCAGTAGTACCTGGATCTGCACGCAAGGTGCAGGGAATAATGTGAGTACTCCGACCCAGTGAGTAATAAACATAAATAAAGACTGAGAATAAGAAATCCTGAATAAGCACAAAGTAATTCTATAAAAACAGCAACTTGAACCTAGTAGCATAAAATCAATAAATCAGTGAAAACAATTATAGAAACATCACAACAGATAAATAAGTAATGACAATCAAAATATGCAATGCAACACATAGACCGGTACTCTCCAGTACCCGCCGCGGCGTGCAGCCCACTCCATTTATTTTTTATCGTCGATGGCACTCACTGGGGGTGTGCAAACTCCGGGAGGGGCCCCTTACGGCCCAAGCACAATAATAAGTCATATCGTGGCATCAACTAGGCCCTCAGCCTCATATCAATATCAATATCATACCGCTGCGGCGCGCAACCCGATCCCATACTCAGTCCAAAATCACATAAGCCTCTCGGGCACATTTATATAGAAATATTTAGCCCAAACTTCATTTAAAGATATTAATTAAGTTTCTAGTTTGAGAAAAGTGGCTGAGTTTGCAAAACAGTTTTAAATTCTAGGACTGAGTTCAATGATATATAGAAATGGTAAGAAACCAGTAATAACAATCCCTGAAGGATTTAATCAGTTGGCACGAAGCCCAAATATAGCAATCAGCTCAATTAAAATAATAATAAGTGAATTTCAGTCAAATACGCAGTATATTCATCTACCGGGACGGACCAAGTCACAATCCCCAATGGTGCTCTACCCCACGCTCGCTACCCGGCGTGCAAGTCACCTCAATATAGCACTACGATTTGGAAACACGTGGTTTCAAACCCTCAGAACAGCATTTACACCTATTACTCACCTCAAGCCGGCCAAAATCCTAGCTCGCTATGCCCTTGCCTCTCGAATCGACCTCCTCGTGCGTCGAATCTGATCAAAAGCACAATGAATACGTCACAATATGCCAATGGAACAATACCCAAGCGAAAACAATCGAAAAATAGCTGAAATCTCGAAATTAGCAAAACCCGAGCCCCGAGCCCACTTCTCGAAAATCAGAAAATTTTACATCAACGGATTCCTTATCTCGCCATGAGTCTATACATATAAAGATTACCAAAATCGGAGTCCAAATGTCCCCTCAAATCCCCATTTTAACTCTCTTAAGTTTCAAGCCCTAACCTCTATTCTAACTCCTTATTTCCTTGGTTTTTCAGTCTAAATTCACAATAAAAACGTTTTTTTAGTTCATAGGACTTACCTCCAACCAATCCCCGTCGAATTCCTCTTTAATTCCCGTCCAAAAGCTCTCAAGGTTGCTCAAAAATGGTGGAAATAAGACTTGGTTCGTGGATGAAATATTATTAAAACCCTTCTATCCAGGCCTCTTTTCCTCTATGCGATCGCAGCCCCAGGCTTGCGATCGCAATGCACAAAATTCAAACTCCAAAATTTAACACTACACGGTCGCGTAAACATCCCTGCGATCGCAATGACCAAACATTTTACCTTACGCGATCGCAGACTCACCCACGCAATCGCGATGAACAAAAATCCAAACTCCCAAGATTCCTCTATGTGATCGCACTGACACTCCTGCGATCGCACTGCATGAACTCTCGACTCTACGCGGTCGCGAACACAACCATGCGGTCGCGTTGAACAACTGTCCATCCCCAAAAATCCTTCTATGCGATCGCGAAGCCTCTCCTGCGATCGCATAGAGCAAAACTCTGCAGCACTGACCTGCAATTTTCTGCAGCATCCAAAGTCCCAAAAACCTTCCGTTGGCCATCCAAAAACACCCCGAGGCCCCCGGGACCTCAACCAAAAGCATCAACGTATCCTAAAACATCATTCAAACTTGCTCCAATCATCAAAACACCTCAAACAACATCAAAACCATCAAATTACATCGGATTCAAGCCTAAGATCTTCTAAAACTTCCGAAACACGCATTCGATCAAAAACCAACCAAATCACCTTCGAATGACCTGAAATTTTGCACACACATCCCAAATCACCTAACGAAGCTACTGCAACTCTCGGAATTCCATTCCGACCCTCGGATCAAAATCTCACCTATCAACCGGAATTCGCCAAAATACTAACTTCGCCAATTCAAGCCTAATTGTACACCGGGCCTCCAAAATCACTTCCGATCACACTCCTAAGTCACAATTCATCCCCCGAAGCTAACTAAATCATCGGAATTCATATCCGAGCCCTCTAACACAGAAGTCAACGTCCGGTTGACTTTTCCAAAACAAACCTTCCTTAAAGAGACTAAGTATCTCATTTCCTTCTAAAACCAATCCAAATCAACTCGTTCACACAAGACTCTTATAATGAAGCATAAAGAAGCAGAAAATGGGGAAAACGGGGCGGTAACTCACGTGACGACGGGTTGGATCGTCACAGACAACAGTTGACGCGAGCAAGGATTTCATTAATTAGAGTATACGAGTTGATAGTTCCTGGTGAGCCCTGCACTTGTTCGCATGGGCGAAGAGTTTATTTATTTGTTATCGTCTTTTCTGATTAGCTCATAGAGTCGCTCCATGGTCATTCTTTCAGTGTCATGAGTATTCTTTCGTTATTATAGACTTATGATGAGTATTGCACTTTCTTATCGAAGTTGGACATAAATTAGTATTTGTGGCTGTTAGTGGGTGGATTATAATGGTTGAGACTTGTTTTGGTTAATGGATAAAGTTATTGTTGATTGGATTGATATTAGGATATTTGGTTGTTGATTTTGAGATAGGAATGTTTTTTGGATAGTCCAAAAATAGGGAAAACTCTGTCCATTTTTCTATAAAATATCAATGAGGCTTACTAGGGGAACTTGCTCCTAAGTGCTGGTCATGATCCTAAATTGGGTCGTGACATTTTCGCTAGTGGTGTATTGTTTACAAAATAAGTGCACATTTTTCCCGTTCATTGGTTCCACCCGAAAATTACCCAAATCCCCTCTTTACTTCCTTTAGCGCTCATTTCACAAATTAAAGTGCCTTAAAAGGCAAAAGGATCAAAAGTTTAAATTAAGAACAAAAGGGTATATGCTCGTAATGTGGGTGCCAAATGAAAGGTATACAGGCTCAAAAGGGTTAACTAGGGATGATTTTATTTGTGGTAGCATTCCAATTCAAAAAGGATCAAAGAAGGCCTAAAATCATATTTCAAACCGAGCTGAACCTAGGATTTGGCTTCAGCTCACATGCATGGCAAGTTCTAGACACAAATATACTACATGAAACAACAAAAAAAATCTCACAACACTATAGCACATGATTCACTAAGGACGGTCTCATTCTGGCTCTCAAACTAATGCAAGTACTCACGGAGCCACGAGATATTAAGCACTAAGCACAAAGTGAAAACAAGTCAAGGAAACGAGACATAGGCGTCACAAAATATGCTATCCTACTAAGCAAGGCATCATCAATAATTTCAAATCATAAGGAAGATACTACACTACCAAAGCCTAATTAAATATGCTACTACCAAATAAGTCAAAAGGCACCTAGGAATCTCATCTTTCTTCCTCTATTTATTTCCTAAATATTAATCTACTCTAAAATAAAAAACTACTATCCGGTTCAAGCTACATCCCATGAAAAAGAACCGGCGCACAAAGAAAAACCAGGGGGATTATTAGTACCTAAGAAAAACTAAAAGACATATTTTTGTATTTTTCAATTTTCTGTTTTTGTAATTTTTTTGTTAGACTTTAATCCCTCAAGAAACCGCCTAGGAAATCCATCATCGGGAAAAGTCTAAATTATTTTTCGATTTTTTTAAATTAAGCTACTAAAATTACTATTACTATATTGCACCTTTAATTCTACTAACTATATAATTAAAAATACGAAGCTAGCTAACAATAAAAAGATTAAAAATTAACAATATACTAAAACAATACTATACAAACCACAGGGAATCTTTCACCCCACACTTAAAAGAGTGCAGTGTACCCAATGCACCAATTAAAAAAAATAATAAGGGTGAACAAGCAACTCCCTGAAAGGCCAAAAGTCGAAGCAATAGCAACTCACGGAGTACTCAGACTTCTCCCAAGGATGGTCCTTTAAGCGGGTACCTCACACTAGTTCCAATCACCTGGCTTGCTTTTGCACATCGTATGGCCTTGATTCCTCTTCTTATTATCCTACAAAACAAAAACAAACACTACAAATATAATGTAAAAAACAAAAATAAAAGACAGCAGTAAAGCTGGTTGCCTCCGCACAAGCACCTAATTTAAAGTCGCGGCATGACTTGAACCACTTTTTGCCTCCACCTTGAACTTATGAATTGTACCCCTAATAGGGCATCCAATTTGTGGCTATGCTCCTTTGGTGGGGCTACAAAGATAACTAGGCCAAGTAATAAATTTTTCACTCTGCATTTCTAGGCCTTTAGATGAGGAATGTAATTTTTGCTTTTTGGCATAACAAATTCAAGAATATTGGCACTCTCATCCTCACTCTTTGAGTTCCCCAAAGCCTCAGATGGCTCAATTTTATCTTACTATCTAAACATAATGTGGAAAAATGGTTGGAACAAGGTCTAATGCGCCCTAACTCATGAATAGTACTACTATTTATATCCCCATATATACACACACTCAATCCTCCCAAAGTAATGTTATCTACTCCCTCATATGACTCTAGAGCTCTCTTTTCATCATTGACATCCTCAAGAAAAACACAGTCTAATGATTGGTATTCTCGTTTTAGCTCCTCAATTTGGTCGAGAAGATTTTTTTTCCGCTTTACACAACTCATCATTAAATTGTTGGGCGTTACACGCATCAACCTTTGCACTCAAATATGCATTGGAGTTATGCACAGCTAAGCCAAGACTGTCAATTTCATGTGCAAGATCAACTCTCTCCTTAGACCAATCATTCACCAACATTGTTAGTAAACAACGTCGCTTCTCATATTCTCTTAATCGAGAATATTCGTCACAATACTAACCCTTACTCCCATATTTAAATTCAGACTTCCAAGAGGTCAGGTCATGACAAGCCCAAAAGTACGGGCCATAAAAGTCTTCCTCAATAACCTTACCTCCGTATAGTTCATCCCTAGATGTCATGCTGAGAGAACTAGAAACACACTAAAAGAAAAAACAAATAGTTATAAAACTAAAGATATTTACAAAAAGGAAAAAAACAAACCTGTGAAGATAAAGGTAAAAGTCTAATCTAGAAAAATAGCTAATCCAAAGTCCCCGGCAACGGCGCCAAAAACTTGTTGCAGCCAAACGCACACACAAGTATACGCGATCGTCAAGTAATAAAGTGACTAAAAGTCAAATGTCGAACCCACGAGGACTTGTGATTAACTATTAACTAAATTAGACTATCCTAATAATCTAAACAAGGATTAACCTAGAAGTGTTTGAATCTAAACTAATTAAAATAAAGAAAAAAATAAATAGTGAGCTTTAAACAAAAGAAGAGCAGATTTTTTATGTTGTCAATGTAGTGAAAATGTGACGACCCAAAGGGTCATCACCTGTTTTCTCATTCATTCCGTGCTTTCGAGGCCTCGAAAACCTCATTCAGGGTTGCCTCGATTTGCATGCGCAGTCCGGGCGCATAGCCGGAAAGCTTAAATATGAATTTTGTGTGAAAGATGCTAAATTTTGATATTAATATGAATATATTTGACTTCAGTCAACATTTTGGGTAAACGGACCCGGACCCGTGATTTGACGGTCCCGGAGGGTCCGTAGAAGGACTCGGGCGTATGCCCGGAATCGAATTCCGAGGTTCCAAGCCCGAGAAATGAATTTTTGAGAAAATTATTTTTCTGAAATTATTAAGGAAACTGGAAATGAAATTTGATTAAAAGACTGTGGTATCGTGCCCGTATTTTGGTTCCGGCACCCGGTACAAGTCTTATATATGGTTTAAGCGCTTTCTGTAAAGTTTGGTTCAAAACGGACGTCGTTTGGCGTGTTTTGGACTTAAAATGGAAAATTTATGTTTTATGAGAGTTTGGAAGAAATCATGAGTTTTGAGGCTTGATTCGATGTATATGATGTTATTTTGGCGATTTGATCGTGCGAGTAAGTCTGTAGGATGTTTTTAAAGTTGTGTGCGTATTTGGTTTGGAGCCCTGAGGGCTCGGGTGAGTTTTGGATAGGTGTCGGATTGCATTTTTGAACTTATAAGACTGCTGGTATGCCTGACTTGCAGGCTTCGCAAATGCAAAGCCAGCCTCGCAAATGCGAGACTTCACCTGGGCAGCATCCTTCGCAAATGCGAAGAATTCGATCGCAAATGCGATGCCCGCCTGTAGCCTCAGCCTTCGCAAATGCGAACATTTGTCCGCATATGCGATTGCGAGCCGTCGCAAATGCGACATTGTCTCTCGCAAATGCGAACCTCCCAGTTTTCTTCAGAGTTCGCAAATGCGAACTCGACTTTGCATTTTCCAAACCTGCAGGGTTCGCAATTACGAACCCAAGTTCGCAATTCCCACATCTGAGGCCCAGCAAATTTTATACTTAGTCGCATTTTCACCATTTTTCATCATTCTTTCAAAACCCAAACTCCTTAGGCGATTTTTCAAGAACAAGTTTCATTCCAAATCATTTGTAAGTCGATTTTCACTCAATTCCTTCAATCATTAACATCATTTAACATGTTTTCCACTTAAAATGAAAGATTTTCATGGGTGAAATAGGGGGTTTGGGTCGAACCTAGGTTTTTCTAAAATTGGGGATTTGGACCTCAATTTGAGGTCCGATTTCAAAACAAATTGCATATTTGAGTTCGTGGGGGAATGGGTAACCAGGTTTTGGTTCGAACCTCGGGTTTTGACCACGTGGGCCCGGGGGCAATTTTGGAATTTTTGGGAAAACTTTGGGAAATTCATTTTTATGCATTCAAATTGATTCATTTAGTGTTTATTAATGTAATTAAGTAATTTGTGGCTATATTCGAGCGGGTTGGAGGTAGAATTATGGGGTAAAGCCATAGTTGAGGCTTGAGTTGAGTTCAAGTCATCGAGGTAAGTGTTTGGTTTAACCCTAGCTTGAAGGAATAGGAGTTGAGTCTTATTTGTAACTTGCTAATTGTCGAGTACGATGTATAGGCATGGTGACGAGTATCTATACATTGGTGTCTAGCATGACCGTGAGTCCTTATTTGCGATTAGTTTGGTTGTTGTTATGCCTTCCATGCTTAAATGATGACTTCTATATGTTGTAAAGACCTTGTGAAAGAAATTATGATCTTGAAACTTCGTGGGGCATTGGCTCGGGTTAAAATACACATTGTGAAGGTATATGAGATAAGCAACTCTTTGGAGCATTGGCTCAAGTGATAATGTGAACTATGAGATGAAAGTGAAAGAAAGAAAAGAGTTAATGATTTATTCCCTTGCCGGGACGTTGTTGGTTATTGATATTGTACCCTTGCCGNCCTTATATAGTTTTATTTTCATGCATGCCACCAAATTGTATACCGACAATTTGATTTCAAAAGAATAACAAAATTAACTTTTAGACATACTTTAATTTTGAGATCATAATAATCTACCAAATATTTATAAAATTGAGCATCATAGATCACAAGGGTAGACAAATTAAAGAATTGACTAGAGAAAATAGAACCTGATTTTATTGCCACCTCTTGATAATAAAAACCGAAGAAGAGGGTCCAACTACTTACGCCGTAATTTTCGCAAGATTTAAATCACCAAAAACTTTTTCGGGTACTTCCTTTCTTTGTCAACCAGCAAAATAAACAACCCTGGGATATGTTCATGTTGCTTATATCCATGCCCTTGTTACCAACAACTTGGCAGTGGTAGCAAACCACCAGAATAGCAGTCTTATTGGTGACTGTGATGTCCTCTTGGCCCAAATCATCAATTAACAATCTTTTGTCCTTAGAGGGACCCAATAAAATTATAGCCATAACCATATACATATGGTTATAAGAATTAATAATATGTTCTAAGTCTTTGTATTTCCATAAGCACGTGGGTCCAATTTTGAACCCAGGGTTAACGTGCAGATTTCGTTCCTCCATCTGACGTCGCGCTGAGTATATTTTCAATAAGTCCACCATAAAAGGAAGATTCTTCGGAGAATCAAATAATGATACCGAGAGAGATTGAAATTGTACCCGCATTGTTTGCCCCACACAAATTCCCACAAAATGATGGCAATACTAATGTCATCACGTATTAGGGTTTCACGTAGCCACTAAAGTAACTCACATGAAATCTTTCAGAGAAAATTTCAAACAAGATGCAATTTTACTTCAACAAAAGATTCTTCTGATAGATATGAATCAAGCAGCCTAAAATCATCCGGAATAATCCGCAATCAGAATTCCATTCTGAATTATCTCTTTATCAGCCATTCGAAATTAATTCTCCTAAATTCCTTAATATTGTTAGTAGTCTGTGTTCGAAACAACAAAATCAGAAAACAAAAGAAGTGTTAGTTTAATAAAACAAATAAAATAATTTCCGAAGCCACAAGTTGCTTGTGTGTCCTTAAGGAATTTAATCCCGTCACTGTTGCCCAAGGTTATGGATTACTTCCTCTCAGGATAGAACGAAAAACTATTATGTAATACTGGCAATCGAAAATTTAGAACTTCAGCGAACTCAACAAACGGAGCAAATCACACTTGACACTTAGTTTATTTTTGGAAAAATAATACAACAATCTAGAAAAGAGGGTAGAAGTTTTTCATGTATGAAAAAAGAGGCTAAGCCTCTAAATTTATAGACAACGAAAGGGTGAGATGAAGAGGTGCAATTCAAAAGGTGCCTCTTCCATTTCCCATTCACGAAACCTAACCTAACCGTAGATATATGATTTTCACTCTAAAGTTGAAGGTTATAAACTTAATTCAATGTGCCTGAAGACTGAAGAGGAAAAATGAGTGAAATAAGAAAACAGTGAATTAATCCTAGTCACAATGCAGGGCGGGGAGCAGCTAGAGTTTTATGATTGTCATTTATGCAGTCTACCTGCGTTTTGAAAAATAACGTTTAACGTCAATTGCGTAGTTATTGGAACATAATGTAGAGAGAAGTTTAATTTCGATAGCGCAGACCAACAAATTCATAATGCGGATGCTTTAGAACCATAAATGGTCAAGGTACATGCTTCCAATATACACACTTGGCATATTAATATGAACATGTATACAATGACCACTTTAGAAATATTTTAGTTAGTGGTCGTCCAAGTGAAGCTCCATCGCACAGAAGTTATTATTTTAATTTTTATCACTTAAAATCATTGAATTAAACCCTGATTAACTCAAAAATAAAATAGCCGGATTGTTCACATTTTCTTTTATTTTTTCGTTTCAAATAATTCCAGTAATAGCAATTTATTATCAATGGCAAGCAAAAGAGAAGACTCACTCTTGGTCCCTTTTTCTTCTATTTATATATTTAGAAAGGATAATAAGAAACCTTTTCATGATCGTACAGGTTAGTACTAGTATTTTTTTTTTTTTTTTTACATTATTTAGTATTTGAATTTATTGATCCGATTACTTCAATTTGCTTCATGTATTAGTGGAAAATAAGCTCATCACGTGGGTTTAAGCTATAAGGACATGTGTCATGGACGTTAATACGACAAAGAGGAATGATACATTTAGACGACACGAGCAACACCCTCAAATTATTCTATTTAGTTGGTTTGACTTCAAATATTATTTTTTTGGTTAAACACTTCATATACGATCCAATTAAGTAAAAAAAATGATCCAATTAAGTAGAACTTATTGAACATTTCTCAAGGAAATCGAAAACTCTTCAAAATCTCGAGCCCGGAACCAAAATATGATTCTTTTGAACTCAAAGAATAAAAATGTGTGAAAAAATAGTGACCAAAATATGCATTTTTTTTTTAAAAAACGCTATATCATAACGGCCGTTTGGCCAATTAAGTATAGCGTCTTTTAAAAAGACTATATATATATAGCATTTTTCACTAAGACGCTATATGTATTATGTGGGCCCATAAATAATTCTTCTAGGCTTAACTCACAGAATAATAATTCAATTGGGTATAGCGTCTTAAGCTAAGACGCTATACCTAAAATAATTCACCCGCAGACTGGTTTTTAACTTATTTAAGGACGTGAAGGATTTTGTGAAAATTCATTCAAATATTCTCAACTCTTGTGAAATTTTTCTTCGTTAAGTTGTTTTGCATTTTGTCATAATGTCTGAAAAGCGGAGAATTAGGGTTTCATTATATTGGTGGAGGGTGAGGTTGTCACGACCCAAGTTCGCCCTCCGTGAACACGTCGTGACGGCACCTAGTCCCTACGACTAGGTAAGCCTAACAATTTTGGAAAAAGAAACAAATGCGGAAAAAAACTAATAAAAATCGAAGATAACAAATATAAAAGTGTTTAAGATGCCGCTCGGCATATACAATACAAGATCTCAAAACCGAACAACTCCCAAAACCCGGAATCCCATGAATCACAAGCTATGAATACGACAAAATGCTCTAACTCCGGAATGTCTAAATCAAAAGAAAAGATAGAAGGGCTATCACTACAAGATAGAATGGAAAAGGGACTCCTCGGTCTGCGGACGCTGCAGATATACCTCGAAGTCTCTGGAGAATCGCCTCGCCTCAAGGGTAGTAGGGCTGAATCGAAGTACCTGGATCTGCACACGAAAAACATGTGCAGGAAAGGGTATGAGTACAACACAGCGGTACCCAGTAAGTGCCAAGCCTAACCTCGGTCGAGTAGTGACGAGGAAGGTCAGGGCCCTACCGGTCATATACAATAATATATAAGGAAAAGAAGTAGTGTTAAAGTAACACAGGGTAATAAGAGTAGCAACAACTACAACAGAGACAAAATAATCACAGAAGGAATACAACTCAACACAGAGAAAACAACCGGGGATCTCCCAGGATACCGTCCTGTAGTGCCCAAATATAAATATCCAGTGGATCTCCCGGGTGTCGTCCTGTAGTCCAACTCATAACGCGCAGGGGATCTTCCGGAATACCACATCCGTAGTCCCAAATGTAAATACTCAGTACTGGAGGAATCTACCGGGTGCAGTCCCGTAGTTCCAATGTAAATGTGCAGGGGGATCACCCAGAATACCACATCCGTAGTCCCAAATAAACAGGCAAGGGGGATCTCCCGGGATATCGCCCGTAGTCCCAAAGTAAACACACAGCAGCAACACGAAGAATATTCAATTCAATCAAATTTATACCAAGGTAAAAACAGGTATTTCTAGCATGCTGCACAGAATTCAAATAAGGCAGTTTGAGCAAGTAAAGCAGTTAAGTCACTTAGACATGCTTTCCTAAACTAACAGTAGGCTTAAATTGCAATTAGTAAAAACAGGGAAGAAAACGCAATTATAGTTACTTAATAAAAATAGGATTTTCAACAATTAGAACATGTACGCACTCGTCACCTCACGTACAACGCATTTCATATATCACAGTACCAATTCCTAAGAGTAGTTCCCCCACACAAGGTTAGGCAAGCCACTTACCTCGAACCAGCTCAATCAACTCAATACCACGTTCTTGCCACGAGTATCCGACTCCAAATGGCCCAAATCTATTCAAAGTAATTGCATAATGTAAATATAACTTCAAGTAACTAATTCAACTAATTAATTCGAAGCTAATACGCGAATTTAGGAAAATTGCCCAAAAAGCACCCCCCGGGCCCACGTCACAGAATCGGGTAAAATTTACAAATTCGGAATCCTCACACTCTCACGAGTTCAAATATACAGAAATTACTCCAATCCGACATCAAAATCTTGATCAAAACTCCAAAATTTGGCCTAAGAACTTTTCCAATTTTTCACCCCAAATTCGAATTTAAAGGATGAATTTAAGCATAGATTCGTGGAAATTAATCAAAATCGAGTAAGAATTACTTACCCAAAACACCCAGGAGAAATTCTCTCGCAAAATCGCCAATCCCAAGCTCCCAAATCAATTTCTATGATTTTGAGATTTAACCCTCGATTCTGCCCCTTTTTCTGACCAGTGGAAGTGCGGTCCCGCTTCTGTGGAGAATATGTCGCACCTGCGACTTCTCATTAAACCAAGAATTTTGCACCTGTGACCCCCTTTCCGTAGATACGGTGCCGCATCTGCGACCAATGCGCAAAATGCCTCAGACCGCACCTGCGGTCCTCCTACCGCTTCTGCGGTGCCGCACCTGCGGTCCAATACACGCAGGTGCGATTATGACAGGTTCAACCAACTTCGTGTTTCTCCTAAGTCCAATTCAAGTTCCGTTAAGCACCCGAAACTCACCCGAGGCACCGGGGACCTCAACCGAACCTGCTTACCAATCCTAAAACATCATACGAACTTATTCCAACCCTCGAATCACGTCAAACAACGTTAAAACCACAAATCACTCTCCAATCCAAGCCTAAGGATTTCCAAAACTTCAAATTTCCGCTTTCGATCAAAAAGCCTATCAAACCTCGTCCGAATTACCTGAAATTTTGCACACACGTCCCAAATGACACAACGGACCTACTCCAACTTCCGGAATTCCATTCCGACCCCGATATCAAAATCTCACTATCGAACCGGAAACTTCAAAAATTCAACTTTCGGCATTTCAAGCCTAATTAAGCTACGAACCTCCAAAACACAATCCGAACACGCTCCTAAGCCCGAAATCACCCAACGGAGCTAACGGAACCAACAGAACTCCATTCCGAGGCTGTTTTCACACTGCTCCGACTGCGGTCCAAATTCTAAGGCTAAAACTCTCATTTAGGGACTAAGTGTCCCAAAACACTCCGAAACACAAAACTAATCCTCCCGGCAACTCACAAAAAGCAGAAATAAGCACGGGGAAAGCAGTTAACAGGGGTTCGGGGCGTTAATTCTTAAAACGACCAGCCGAGTCGTTACAGAGGTTGTGGTGGCGAATAACTCGGTAAGCTATAGTTTATCTCCATAGTGTCATGTTAAGTTGCCACTTAAAATGGAGTACGATAGATTGCTATCGTTGTTATGTATAAAATGAGTGTGAGCAAACGTTTGGTGAATCTTAAATTGATCGAAAGATATTCGTATTTTGTTACTCCGTAAGGGGTTGCTTGTTATGCTGAGTTTAACATTGAAGACGATGAAACTATGAGAGATTTTTGAGGACTCCGGATGAATACCGGAAATTTATTGTGATAAAACTGTTGGAAATGTACGTCAAGGCTGAAGATGTTCGCAATAATGAGGTTGCGCAAAATAGGGAAATCCCTCAATCATCGGGTGGTTATTTTGAAGAAGTTTTAGCCTAACAGGTTCCGGCTAAAAGAGTTTGGCCTGATCTAAACTTATCTCCATGGTGAATGAGGAGTGAGGAAATAATTTCTCCCCTAGTATACATAATCCACAAGCCGAGTGGTAAACTTCAATTTTCCTTTGTGTTACGATGTATATTTTTGTGTATTGTATTAACACTCATATATTCCACAGGGGGTACCGACCAGATATGAATTTTACAAGTTATGAACCAACGCCCAATTGGAATATGCCTAGTTTTGGTGTGTTGGTTCATGGTGGTCCATCCGAGAGTCAGCATCAACAAGATAATGTGCATCACGGGATATCAACACATTATGATTTGTAAGTGAATATATAAAGTTATATGTATTGTTTGGACTAATTTGAGTAACTCATTATTTCTTTGGTTGTGCGGTGAAAACGAGCAACTTGATGGTCCTGTCCTTACTCAATTGCCCGAATACAACGTATTTAATCGGGATCTAGCAGATGCGCAGAGTCAGGAAGAGAATAGTGATTATGACAACAATGCCGATGAGTCTGGAGATGACACACCCTTCCCCGACGAGGGTGATGAGGAGGAGGAAGAGAATGTCGAACCTGATTTGATTAGGGAGCATGCTCCACCTCCCGTTAGACCAAGAGTGTACGATTCCCACGTGCCGTTTCATTCAAGGCATATTCCCTACCTTGATCATGTGCCAAGTATGCGGGATGAGGATGCCCTCACAAGGGATATTGACAAAATTCGGACAGCAATATGGGATGAATCTAGACCAACGGTGCTGTCAACGGGCATGCTTTTTCCTGATAAGGCGCGCCTAATCAGGGCGGTGAAAATGTATAGCATAAAAGAGTGCCGTGAGATGATGGTATGGGATTCATCTCCGGATGTATGCAAGGATGTTTGTCATAGATGGTTTACGGGTCGTAATTGGATGCTACGTGCGAGGAAGAGGAAAACAAATATGTGGGTTATGGGTAAATACATTGGCACCCACAATTGTGAAATGGACCCATTCAGCGGGAATCACTTTAACTTGAATGTTGACTTGATTTTTCTTGTCTTGATTCCACACATTGAAGCCTCCATAAGGAACAAGATCAAAGAGTGTATTACATATGTCCACCAGGAATATGGGTGTACCATTACCAAAAGAAAGGCATTTCTCGGGTGCAAACGTGCGTTTGAAATTGTTTATGGTGACTGGTATAAGTCATTTGTATCTCTACCCAGGTACACGGCCACATTGTAACACTTTAACCCCGGGACTATTATTGGATGGAAGCTTGAGCGAAGTCCGGGAATGCCATAATATTCAGATACGTGTTCTAGGCATTTAAACCAGCAATTGATGGTTTTGTGCATTACCGACCGATGATACATAGACGACACTCATGTCTATGGAAAGTATGATATTAAGTTGTTGATCGTCGTTGCTGTAGATGCTAATGGAAAAATATTTCCCCTAGCTTTTGCTATTTGTGCCAATGAAAGCCAGAGACGTGGATGCTATTTTTGAACCACTTGAAGGAGCACGTTGTCAAACAACGTTCAGGTATTTGTCTAATATCTGATCGGCATGGCGGTATTTTAAGTTCTGTACAGCATTTGCCTGAATGGAACCGTATGTATACCACCATTACTGTGTCAGGCCCCTGAAGGCCAATTTTCTGAAGGCACATTCCAACAAGGACTTGCATGATTTAATAGGGATGGCTGCAGCTGATCACCAGGAATGCAAATTCAGGAGGCACATGAATTGATCAAGCAGGAAGACAAAATAGCGCGACATGAGCTTGACAAGTGGACATTGCATGCGAATGGTGGCGGACGATGGGGAACCATGACTATAAATGCTTCAAAGTATTTCAACGGGTTATTGAAGTTTGCACGTGGATTGCCTGTCGCTGCCATGGTGCTGATGTCAATCAAATAGATAGCGGAGAGGTTTGTTGAAAGGCATAGAAGTGCATCAGAATTGATGGATTGAATTTATGCGAATACCAATGAAAATATTTGAGAAATACAAGAGGCAAGAACGTTGGCATTCATTGTTACAGTATTGCAACGAGCGAAATATTTTTGAAGTTCACACCGCTATCCATCAAAACTGGGGGGGGGGGGTGATAACTAGGGATTTTGACGCATTCTATACCCCTTTGTGCTTATGCTTTGATCATAAAATCATACAAAATAGTCCCAAAAGGCTCATAAGTTGTGCTTGATTGTAGGTTTGATCAACAAAGTGACAAGATGTCAAAGATCGGCTCAAAAGGAGTGAAACCTGCACAAGTACCAAAGACAAGACAAAACTCAGGAGAAACAGGCCTAGTGCGGCCGCATTACACTTTGTGCGGACCGCACTCGCGAGATTCAGAGAGTTAGATTTTCAAGCATCAATGCAGTGAGGCCGCAGAAGGTTTTGTGCGATCCGCACTAAGGCACCGCGGCCGCACGACCATTCTGTGCGGTCCACAGAACCAAAGTTCAGAGAGATGCCAAATTTAGAAGATGAAGCCTGTGCAGTCCGCAGTCCATTCTGCGCGGACCGCATTGAAAGCCTCCGCGGCCGCAGTCCATTCTGTGCGGTCCGCGGAGCCTGGGTTCAGAGAGTCGAAATTTCAAGTTCAAGAGCCTAATGCAACCGCACACCATTTTGTGCGGTCCGCACTGACCCCGCAGGGGCAATTTTGTCCAGTTTTTCCAGCTTAGTATAAATAGATTCTTTTTCCATTTTTAGGGTATCTGACATTGTAAGACAGTAGTTGCACTCGTGAGAAGACTTTTCTTAGCCATTTTGGGCACTCTTACTTAGTTTTTAATCGTTGAAACTTTGTATTTACATTAGTAATTAATTGATATGTCTTTCTCTTCATCTATTTCTTGCTTTTCTTCTTCTAATATGAGTAGCTAGACCCCACAACTAGGGTTGTGGCTCAACCCTAGTGTGGACAATTGATGGGTCTTGTAATTTAAGGTTAAATTTACTATGAGTGTTTGTTATTTGGGCCAATTTCATGGTTAATTTCTGAATTAGTGGTTGCAAACACTAGTTTGTGTTGAGTTGACTTGAGCTTTTCTTGAGAAAGAGAGCCTAAGTCTCCGAAATTGGTCCAACAATGAATTGGGGCGTACTCAAGAGATTGATAGCCCCAATTAAAGGGTTAAACCTCCAGAGAGTAATACCCGAATTGAACCCTAAGTTGCTTGTACAAATTGGCATACCCAATTGGTCTTGAGAAAGCCAATTCGGGCAAAATCACTCAAACCACCGAGAGGTGTAGAGTGGGTAAAGTAGTGCAACGGTTATTTCATACTCCCCAATCATGTCAATTATGCATTAGTTTCAAGTACCCGTCATTTGCCCGCCTAGGCGGATGTCACTACCCTAGTGCCTTTTAAACCATTAGACACAACTTGCAATATTTATGTCTTAGCCTAATCTAGTTGCATTTTCAATTAGTAGTTTGATAAAAATAGAATCATAAAGAAAATCCAAAAATGAATAGAAGACCAATCAAGAGCACATACGCAACCCTAAACTAGATAGATACTCGATTCCAATCCTAGCTCTCTGTGGATTCGATCCCGACCCAAAATCGGGTAAAAGCTATTGCGATCCTCTCTTGCTACTTACTAGTAGTGCGAAGTTGGCTGCAATTACTTTTTGGCGTCGTTACCGGGGAGCTAACGGTTTTGGCTATCTATTTAGTTCGTTTTGTGTATTGTTCTTCTTTCCTTCTCTGTTACTAATTTGTGTGTGTGAATACTTCAGGTACCAAATGGCTTTAAATGCTAATGACCCTCTTGGAAATGTGCTTGCAGGGGAGGAGGTTGATGATATTGGAGACGATGAGGTGCCTCTTGTACCTCCCGGACTACGACGAGGCCGCCAGGCTAATGCAAATGATAATGTTCTAGACCCTCCTCCGCCACCTCCAAGAGCGGTTCCTCGGGTGCTACCGAACCAAGGCTATGCAAGTGCTATTATCCCTCCCAGAATTCGGGTGGGCAATTTTCAAATAACAATGTGATGTTGACTTTACTTGAGCAGCGTAGGTATTTCACGGGCGTTGCGGATCAAAATGCCTACAAACATCTCAAGGGGTTCGTGGATACATGTTGGGGTATCAAGCAGACGAATGTGTCCGAGGATGCTCTTAGGTTGAGGATTTTCCCCTTTTCACTTCGGGGGAAAGCATTGGATTGGCTCGAGAGACTCCCCAACCATTCCATCACTACTTGGGATGAGTTGGCGGATAAGTTTATTGCTAAATTTTTCTCACCCTGCACATGGCGGCACTTCGAGATGAGATATTGGCCTTCAAGCAAGAGCCCACGGAACCTTTGCATGAGATTTGGGAGCGGTATAGAACGATGGTGAAGGAATGCCCCAATAATGACATGACAGAGAATATGTTGCAACAAACTTTCTACCGGGCATCAACACTACAAATCAATGCATAGTGAATCAACTTGCTGGGGGATATTTTATGAAATTGACGTATGATGAAGCTTGTGCCGTTCTTGATGAGATGGCGGATACATCCTCCGCATGGCAAAGTAGGGCCAATGTTCCTCAAGGTGACCCTACGGTTATTTATTTGCATAAGGAATTACATGACCATGGGCAGGCTATAGCGGAGCTGACAACTACTATGAACCAATTGGCTAAGGCACAGTTGGAACAAGTCCAAAATCCTCGCCAAGTGAATGCCATGGAGGGTGTGAATATGCTTGTCAACAAGAGAAGGCAACGAAGGCAACAAAACCAAGGAAATTCTGAGCAATTTGATGATGATTGTGATGGGTTTCAAAATGATGGCTATGATGAGCAAAATGAAGAGGTACAATATGTGAACAATTTTCAAGGCCAATGGGGCAACTCTTCCAACCAACAACAGTGGCGACCCCAGGGCAATTGGGGCAATCAACAACAAAACAATGGTAATTGGGGGAAAAATAATCAAAACAACAACTGGGTCAATCAGAACAACAATCAAGGCAACCAAGGGAATTGGAATGGTAATAACAATAATTGGGGAAACAATAACAATCAAGGTGCATGGAACAATGGGAACCAAGGAAATCGGGGGCAAGGCTTTCAAAGGCCCCCAATGTACCAATAACCGAACAATCCACCCCCTTTCCCTTCTCAAGGTGCTAGTTCTTCCAACAATGATATGGGTAGAATTGAAATGATGTTCGAACAAATGATGATGAAGAATGTGGATTCGGATGCACAGTTGGCTTCCCACAATACCTCTATCAGAAACATGGAGGTGCAAATAGGCCAAATCTCTCAATCATTGAATACTCGCCCGGAGGGTGCTCTACCAAGTGATACGGTAGTGAACCCAAAGGGTGGGAACAACCATGTTATGGCGGTTACAACAAGAAGTGGGAGAGGCGGTGATGTGAATGCCTCGAAACAAAAGCAAGTTGTTGAAGATGATGTTGAGTTGCAAGAAGATGCGGTTCCTTTGGTAGTTGAAGATGTGGTTGATGACAATGTGAACAATGAAGTGAGGATTGACATTAATGAAACCGAGGTGGAAACTCAAGAGGCCGTGAACCCGTCTAGGGAGCACGTAATTGACATGCCGGAGCCGGTTGTGCCAAAAGCCAAGGCACCTTTGCCTAGGACACCTCCCCCCTATCCTCAGAGGCTAGCCAAGCAGAAAAGTGAGAATCTATTCAAAAAGTTCATTGACATGATGAAAAGCTTATCCATCAACGTGCCTTTGGTAGAGGCTTTGGAGCAAATGCCTAGTTATGCTAAATTCATGAAGGATTTGGTTACAAAGAAACGATCAATGGACTGTGAAACTATCAAGATGACCCACCAAGTTAGTGCTATAGTACATTCAATGGCCCCGAAATTAAAGGATCCTGGTGCTTTCACTATCCCCTGCACTATTGGTAGTGCAGCCTTTGCCAAAGCTTTATGTGATCTTGGGGCAAGCATCAACTTAATGCCCTTCTCAGTTTTCAAGACTTTGGGTATTGGGCCTCCGAGGCCAACTTCCATGCGCTTGCAAATGGCAGACCGATCTATGAAGCGACCATTGGGTATTGTTGATGATGTGCTCGTCCGGGTGGACAAATTCATCTTGCCAGCTGATTTTGTGATATTGGATTGTGAGGTAGATTATGAGGTCCCGATCATATTAGGGAGACCTTTCCTTGCTACGGGGAAGGCTCTAGTGGATGTGGAAGCAGGGGAACTCACTTTCAGGGTGGGTGATGAAAAGGTAGTCTTTCATGTGTGCAAGTCAATGAAGCAGCCCAATTGTACCGAAGTGTGCTCATTTGTGGATTTAGTCACGGCTGTGATAATTGATGATACCAGTGCAATGATCAATGTTGAGGACCCTTTGGAGGCCGTATTGTTGAATTTGGATGTCAGTGATGATGCGGGCCGAGTGGAGTGCGTGAATGCTTTACATGGAATGGGCTCTTATTCTTATGAGCCTAGGAAACTTTCTTTGGATCTTGAAAATAGAAAACGCCTCCAACAAAGCCTTCAATTGAGGAACCCCCGGTGTTGGAGTTGAAGCCATTACCTCCACACCTCAGGTATGAATTCTTGGGCTCTAATTCAACTTTACCAGTTATTCTTTCCTCTTGTCTTACTAACATGCAGGTAGATGCCACATTGGCGGTGCTCAAAAAGCGGAAAAAGGCAATTGGATGGACTCTAGCTGATATTCGGGGAATAAGCCCCGCATTTTGCATGCACAAGATTATTTTGGAGGATGATGCAAAACCCTCCTTGGAACATCAAAGGAGGCTCAATGAGGCAATGCAAGAAGTGGTGAAGAAAGAAGTGATCAAGTGGCTAGATGCAGGCGTGGTGTATCCAATCTCTGACAGCTCATGGACTTCTCCGGTGCAATGTGTGCCGAAGAAGGGTGGGATGACTGTGGTGACAAATGACAACAATGAACTTATTCCCACTCGGACCGTTACCGGATGGAGGGTTTGCATGGACTACCGGAAGCTAAACAAGGTGACCCGCAAGGATCATTTCCCATTGCCTTTCCTTGACCAGATGCTTGATCGCCTTGCTGGGCGTGCCTTTTATTGTTTTTTGGATGGATATTCGGGATACAATCAAATTTTGATAGCTCCGGAGGATCAGGAGAAAACCACCTTTACTTGTCCATATGGCACCTTTGCTTTCTCTCGGATGTCGTTCGGGTTGTGCAATGCCCCAACGACTTTCCAACGATGCATGATGGCTATTTTCACCGATATGGTGGAAGATATTTTGGAGGTCTTTATGGATAATTTTATTGTGGTTGGTGATTCATTTGAAGAGTGTTTGGGAAATTTGGATAGAGTGTTGGCCCGGTGTGAAGACACCAATCTTGTGCTAAATTGGGAAAAATGCCACTTCATGGTTGAGGAGGGCATAGTGTTGGGCCATAAAATTTCAAAGCATGGGATTGAAGTTGACAAAGCCAAGATAGAGGTGATTTCAAGGCTTCCTCCCCCCACTTCTGTCAAGGGGGTGAGGAGTTTTCTTGGGCATGCGGGGTTCTACCGGCAATTTATCAAGGACTTTTCGAAGGTAGTGAATCCTCTTTGCAAGTTGCTAGAAAAGGATACAAAGTTTGTGTTTGATGAGAGATGTATGGAAGCCTTTGAACTTCTCAAGCATAAGTTGACCACCACCCCGATCATTACCGCACCCAATTAGAGCTTGCCTTTCGAGCTCATGTGCGACGCGAGTGATGTTGCGGTTGGGGCAGTTTTGGGTCAAAGAGTGAACAAAATGTTTCATCCAGTGTACTATGCGAGAAAGACTATGAATGAGGCTTAAAGGAACTACACGGTGACTGAGAAGGAATTGTTGGCTATTGTGTTCGCCATGGAGAAATTTCGACCATATCTTATGGGAGCCAAAGTCATAGTGCACACTGTTCATGCAGCTCTGAGATATTTGATGACAAAGAAAGACTCCAAAGCTAGACTGATGCGATGGGTCTTATTACTTCAAGAGTTTGATTTGGAGATAGTGGACCGGAAAGTGAAAACCAAGTGGCGGATCATTTGTCCCGCTTGGAGGAGGAAAGTAAGCCGTGTGATGGCCTAGAGATCAATGATACATTTCCCGATGAGCAACTACTTTCTGTGTCGATGTGTGATATGTCATGGTTTGCGGACATTGCTAATTTCCTTGTGACTGGCATCATCCCGTGTGAGCTCTCTTCTAACCAAAGGAAGAAGCTCAAACGGGATAGTTTGGACTTCTATTGGGACGAGCCATACTTGTTCAAGATTTGCACCGACGGAGTCATCTGGAGGTGTGTACCTGAGGAGGAGCAATTTAGTATTCTAGAGGCTTGTCATTCCTCCCCCTATGGTGGCCATCATGGAGGGGCGAGGACAGCTTCAAAAGTCCTGAGTTGTGGTTTTTATTGGCCAACCTTATTCAAAGATGCAAGTGATCTAGTAAAAAGATGTGATCAATGTCAACGAGCGGGTGGAATTTCCAAGAAAGATGAGATGCCTCTAAACACCATTCTTGAAGTTGATATCTTTGATGTATGGGGTATCGATTTTATGGGCCCTTTTGTAAGCTCGTGTGGAAACACCTACATTCTTGTAGCGGTTGATTATGTCTCAAAATGGGTTGAGGTCGTGGCCTTGCCCAACAATGAAGCTAGGAGTGTGGTGGCATTTCTGAAGAAGAGCATTTTCACAAGGTTTGGTACACCTCGGGCAATTATTAGCGATGGAGGATCACATTTTTGTAATAGAGCTTTTGATGCCTTGCTTTCCAAGTATGGTGTCAACCACAAAGTGTCTACGCCTTATCATCCTCAAGCAAGTGGCCTGGTTGAAGTGTCTAACAGGGAGATCAAGAGCATTTTGTCCAAAACCGTCAATGCCAATAGGACCGATTGGTCTAAAAAGTTAGATGATGCTCTATGGGCTTACTGGGCCTCTTACAAGACCTCAATTGGTATGTTGCCGTACCGGTTGGTGTTTGGGAAAGCATGTCACTACCAGTGGAGTTGGAGCATAAGGCCATGTGGGCCTTGAAGAAGTTGAATCTTGATTGGGATATAGCTGCTAATCTTCGGGTGGAGCAACTCAATGAGCTTGATGAATTTAGGTTCCATGCCTACTCTAGTTCGTCCCTGTATAAGGATAAAATGAAATACCTTCATGACAAATATACTCGGGGCAAGGAGTTCAAGGTGGGAGATTTGGTGCTCTTATTCAGTTCTCGTCTAAGGTTGTTCCCGGGAAAGCTGAAGTCAAAGTGGATTGGACCATTTGAAGTAGTGTGTGTGACCCTGTTTGGTGCTCTTGATTTAAAGAACAAAAGTGGGGAAGTTTTTAGAGTGAATGGGCATAGGGTCAAGCATTCTTTGGGAAGTTTGATGATAGCCATGTTGTGGTTGTTGTTCATTTCAAATGATTGGATGGTAACATGTGTCGTGCCGCGACGTTAAATCAGGCGCTTCTTGGAGGCAACCCATGTGTTTTTCATTCTTGTTTTTATTTGATTTTCATTGTAGTGTACGATTGATTTTTGGGCTAACTGGTTGTGAGATGTTACATGATTGAGTTGATGCAGTGCAGGACATAATTGAAAAAAATGCACAGGTCTCTGAAGTTTCCAGTGCAGCCGCACTACCATTTTGTGCAGACCGCACTGGTGAGGGTAAAAGTTAGCCTCTCTGAAGTTTGCTAGTGCGGCTGCACTCNGAGCAAGTGCTGCAAAACTCTAATGATCAGTATAGATCTCACAAGGCTACACCATACAGGTAATGATGCCAGATCTTCAAGGCATGAACAATGGCAGCTAACTCAAGGTCGTGGACAGGGTAATTCTTTTCATGTACCTTCAACTGTCTGGACGCGTAGGCAATCACCCTACCGTCCTGCATCAATACTGCTCCAAGGCCAACTCTCGAGGCGTCACAAAAGACAGTATAAGACCCCGAACCGGTAGGCAACATCAAGATAGGGGCTGTAGTCAAAGCTGTCTTGAGCTTTTGAAAGCTCGCCTCACACTCCTCTGTCCACTGAAATGGGGCACCCTTCTGGGTCAATCTAGTCATAGGGGCAGCAATCGATGAAAATCCCTCCACAAAATGACGGTAGTAACCCGCCAAGCCAAGGAAACTGCGAATCTCTGTAGCTGAGGATGGCCTGGGCCAACTATGCACGACCTCTACCTTCCTCGGATCCACCCGAATACCCTCGCTAGAAATCACATGGCCTAAGAATGCCACAGAACTCAGCCAAAACTCACATTTTGAGAACTTTGCATATAACTTTTTCTCCCTCAAGGTCTATAGCACGGTCCTCAGGGCTGCTCATGATCTTCCCGACTCCGGGAATACACAAGAATATCATCAATAAAAACAATTAGGAACGAGTCAAGATATGGCCTGAACACACTGTGCATTAAATGCATGAAAGCTGCAGGGGCATTGGTCAGCCCAAATGACATGACAAGGAACTCGTAATGGCCATATCGAGTCCTGAAGGCAGTCTTCGGGATATCTAGCTCCCGAATCTTCAACTGATGGTAACCTGAGCGCAAGTCAATCTTAGAAAACACCTGTGCGCCCTGAAGCTGGTCAAACAGATCATCAGTGCGAGGCAAAGGATAACGGTTCTTCACTGTAACCTTGTTCAACTGGCGGTAGTCAATACAAATGCGCATAGAACCATTCTTTTTCTTCACGAACAAAAGAGGAGCACCCCACGGTGAAACATTGGGTCGAATAAAAACCTTACCAAGCAATTCCTGCAACTGATCCTTCAACTCCTTCAACTCAGGAGGAGCTATACGATACGGAGGAATGGAAATGGGCTGAGTGCCCGGCAACAGATCAATGCCGAAATCAATGTCTCTATCAGGCGGCATTCCTGGAAGGGCAGCTGGAAATACACCGGGATAATCCCGTACCACTGGAACAGAATCAACAGAAGGGGTATCAATACTAACATCTCTCACATAAGCCAAATACGCGGCACACCCCTTCTCAACCATGCGCTGAGCTTTAAGAAAAGAGATAACTCTACTGGGAGTGTGATCTAAAGTACCACTCCACTCAACACGCGGAATACCTGGCATAGCCAGCGTCACGGTCTTGGCATGACAATCAAGAATAGCAAAATGGGGCGACAACCAGTCCATGCCCAAAATAATGTCAAAATCCACCATACCGAGTAACAATAAATCTGCCCTGGTCTCAAAACCACGAATAGTAACCAAACATGATCGATAAATGCGATCCACAACAAGAGAATCTCCCACAGGAGTAGAAACATAAACGGGGGCACTCAAAGAATCCCGAGGCACACCCAAATGCGGAGCAAAGTAAGTAGACACATAAGAGTAAGTAGAGCCTGGATCAAATAAAACCGATGCCTCTCTGTGACAAACCAATATAATACCTGTAATGACGGAGTCGGAGGCAACAACCTCAGTGCGAGCAGGAATACAATAATATCTGGCCCGGTCCCTCTCGCGAGGGCGACCTCTATCTCCCCGACCTCCGCCCCTAGCTGGCTGGGCAGGTGGGGTAGCAGCTGGAGCTGTGACCATGGCCTGAGAACCCTGAGGAGCACGCTGTGGCTGAGAAGTCTGTGGGGGCGCGCTCCTCCCAAGTCTGGGGCAATCCCTCACCAAGTGACGTGTATCACCACACTCGTAACAAGCTCTGGGAGGACGCGGTGGCTGTGACTGGCTAGGGCCAGGTCTGCTGGACTGACCTCTGGAAGCACCCCGCGCAGGAGGCGCGCTAGAAACTGGAGGTGCATAATAAGGCTCCTGAGGTGGAGGTGGAGCTGGAGTACTGCCGGCTGCTGGAAGAGCTGAATGTACAGGGCGACCCGAATAACCTCTGCCATAACGACCTGCTGATGGGGTACGGGCACCAGAGTAGTGACCCGACTCTCGAGACCTCTTAGCCTCCCTCTCTCCTCGCTCCCTGGCGAGAATACCCTTAATCCTCCTAGCAATGCTCACTACCTGCTGATAAGGAATGTCCATCTCCAACTCTCGAGCCATGCTAGATCTGATGGGTGGAATAAGACCCTCAATGAACCTGCGAACTCTCTCCCGAACTGTAGCAACCAAAGCCGGTGCATGCCTGGCCAACCTGGTATAACGGATAGCATACTCTGAAACGGTCATAGCACCCTGGCGCAAATGCTCAAACTCTGCGCGCCATGCATCCCTGAGACTCTGGGGGACAAACTCTCTCATGAACATATCCGAGAACTGGGTCAAAGTCAGTGTAGCAGCCTCGACTGGACTATCTATCTCATAAGTCCGCCACCAATCATAGGCGGCTCCCCGAAGCTGAAAAGCAGTGAAAGAAACCCCGCTGGACTCCACGATGCCCATAGTGCGGAGAATACGATGACACTCCTCTAGAAATCCCAAGGCATCGTCTGATGCTAATCCACTGAACACTGGGGGATCATACTTCTTGAACCTCTCAAGCCTGCGTTGCTCGTCCTATGAAGCAGCTGACCCATCCTCGGGCTGAACTGGTGCTGCAGGCGGTGCTGGAATAATCTCGGGAACCTGCTCAACCTGCACTCGCTGCTCAGGAGTGTGCTCCTCCCTGGCCTGGGATGTGGCTGCAGCAAGGGGAAGCAACCCGCCTGAGCCAAGGTGGTGTACATGCTCATGAACTGAGCCAAAGTCTCCTGGAGCGCTGGAGTAGTAGTGGCAGTAGTAGGTGTGCCAGGTGCCTGGGCTCCGGCTGGATCTGCTGGTGGTACCTCAGCGGCAGCTCGCACAGGTGCTCAGGATGCACCACGTGCGCGTCCTCGACCTCTCCCCCGGCCCCGGCCCCGGCCCCGGCCTCGACGGCTGCAGTAGGGGGCGCGGGTGCCTGATCATCTCGAATAGCACGTGTCCTCACCATCTATGAGAGAATAGAAGTCAGAAGTTTAGAATTGATGTCCAAAAATATCGCACGACGAGGAATTAGAATGAAATGAAGATTTTTTTTTTCTAAATAGTTACATAGCCCCTCGTAGATAAGTACAGACGTCTCCGTACCGATCAGCGAGACTCTAATAAACCGGCCTGTGTTCCATGACTCCTACGAACCTAGATCTTTGATACCAACTTGTCACGACCCTAGTTCACCAACCGTGAACATGTCATGACGGCACATGGTCCCCATGACCAGGTAAGCCTAACATTTGCGGAAATATAATAATTGCGGAAAAATAGAGAAAATCAAATTAAATATCTAAAGGAAACTGTACTGAATGCCGCTTGGCAAGTACAACTCAATATCACAAGTCTAAAATAATTCCCAAAACCCGGAAACTCACGGACAACACAGGCTACAGAAGTGTATAGTAAAGGTTCCAAACTCCAGAATTTCTAACAACCGAAAGAAGGAAAATTAAGTACTAAAGATAGAGTAAGAGGAAGACTCGTCGATCTGCGGACGCAGCAGATCTACCTCGAAGTCTCCGTAGTCCTCCTGCCTCACTGATAGTGTGCCTGAGTGGAGGTACCTGGATGATCTGCACATGAAAAACATGCGCAAGAAGGGCATGAGTACACCACATCGGTACTCAGTAAGTGCCAAGCCTAACCTCGGTTGGGTAGTGACGAGGAAGGTCAGGGCCCTACTGAGATAACATAATAAATAATGAGATAACAGAAACAGTTTAAATAAAGTCTACGCGAGAATCTAAACCAGGTAAATAAGGAAGAACAATAATAGAAAGCAAAGGTAACAATACACGGAAAACTGCTCTCAACACGGAATAGTAACCGGGGGATCTCTTGGTATCCCGAGGATCTCTTGGTATCCTCATCATCAACACTGGGGATCTCTCGGTATCCCGAAGATCTCTTAGTATCCTCAATAAGTAAGTCGGGGATCTCTTAGTATCCCGAGGATCTCTTGGTATCCTCAATAAGTAAACCGGGGATCTCTTGGTATCCCAATATATATATAGAAACACATGTGCCAGGGATCTCTTGGTATCCCGCACCCTTAGTCCAGAATATCTCAAGTACAGAGAGATCTCCTGGGAAGCCGTCCCGTAGTCCCAAATTAAACCCATAACAACAACGATTCCTAAATCTCGAAACAATGCTAAAAATCAGGACACGAAGTAGTAAATTATAGCCTAACATGCTTCACAGAGTACAAATAGCACAGTTAAAGCAAATAAGCAGGTAAGCCAGCTAAACATGAGTCTCTAAGCTAGCACAGGTACAAACTTACAGTTAAAATGAACAAGTAAACAAGAAAGCTCAATTTAAATACTTCAAGTAGAAACGGATTTACAACAATTAGCTCAAGTACGCGCTCGTCACCTCACGTACGGGGCATTCAAATATTCAAGATCATATCCTAAGGGAAAAAGGTCCCCCACACAGAGTAAGACAAGCCACTTACCTCGAACCGGCTCAATATCAACTAGAAATCACGCTCTTGCCACGAGTATCCGACTCCAAATGGCTCAAATCAATTCAATTCAATTACACATTGTAAATAACATCGCAAACACATGGTTTTGCTAATAAATTCAAAGCTACGGCGTAAAATTAGGTGAAATGACCAAAATGCCCTCCAGGCCAATGCCCCGGAATCGAATAATTTTTACATTTTCAGAACCCTCGTACTCTCACGAGTCTAACCATATAAGAATCTCCCAAATCGGAGGTCTAATGCTCACTCAAAACTCCATAATTTAGCCAATGAAGTTTTACCCCAAATTATCCAATTTTGATCCTAAATTCGAATTCCAATGATACATTTAACTATATAATGATGAAATATAACTAGAAGGGATTAAGGAAACGTTACCCAATAGTCTTCTCTACAAAACTCACTCAAAATCGCCCTTACCCGAGTTCTCAATTGATTTTTGTAACTTATGAACTCAAACCCTCGAAATTTCTATTTCTGCCCAGGGATTTCCGCTTCTGCGGACAAGGGACCGCATCTGCGGTCCCGCTTATGCGGAACAAATGCCGCTTCTGCGGCTATTAACTAAAATCCAGGGGTTCCGCTTCTGCGGTCTTAAACCGCACCTGCGGTAGCCGCTTCTGCGAAATACTTACCGCTTCTGCGGTTTCTCACCAATGATCCAGGACCGCATCTGCGACTTATACCTCGCAGGTGCATAACCGCTTCTGCGGTCAAACTTTCGCACCTGCGGAAACTGAAGGGAGCCCAAATTCCGCTCCTGCGATGGGATGGCCGCTTATGCGGCTCCGCTTCTGCGGTTCCCAAGCCGCAGAAGAGAAAATACCAGAAGAGAGAAAAAACCAGTTGCTGCAACACTTCAAAAATTCTTCCGTTAACCACCCGAAATCATCCCGAGGCCCCCGGGACCTCAACTAAAAGAACCAATAGCACCTAATACCTCATTCAAACTTGTACCAACCCTTAAACCACCTAAAACAACGTCGGAAAGTCGAATTAATCAATGATTTAAGCCTAAGAACTTCAAATTCCTTAAAAATACATTTTCGATCAAAAACCTAACCAAAACACGTCTGAATGACCTGAAATTTTGCACACACATCCCAAATGACACGACGGAGCTACTGCTACTTCCGGAATTCCATTCCGGCCCTCGGATCAAAAATTCACTATCAGACCGGAAACTTCAAAAAATTCAACCTTCGGCATTTCAAGCCTAAATGAGCTACGGACTTCCAAAATACATTCCGAACACGCTCCCAACCCCGAAATCACCTAACGGAGCTAACGGAACCATCGAATTTCCATTCCGAGGTCATCTTCACACTGTTCCGACTACGGACCATTTTTCAACACTTAAGCTCTCGTTTAGGGACTAAGTGTCCCAAAACTCTCCGAAACTCAACACCGAACGTCCCGGCATACCAAAATAGCAGAAATGAACTTAGGGGAAGTAGTAAATGGGGAATCAGGGCGTAAATTCCAAAAACGACCGGCCGGGTCGTTACATCTAGCCTCGTCACTACTTCGCCGGGGTTAGGCTAGACACTTACCAGCACATGGGGTCGGTTGTGCTGATGCTACACTCTGTGCATTTTTTTGCACAGGCCTAGGTTTCGAGCAGCAGCAGCAGCATTAGCACGGGAGCAGGCTTTCAGTATCGTGAGACCCGAGGTAGCCTTGCAGACGTCCACAGGCCCGACGTCTCTCTCTTATTCTCTCTTTTAGACTATTTCCTCTTTGTATTCGAGACAAACAGCAATTTCCTCCTTATTATGACAATTTTGATCATTTGCTCCTATCCTTTTCAAGGATTGTTACCTTTGGAACCGATTGGTCTACCACGCTTCATGCGTACACTAAACTCTATCCTTCAGGGACTTTAATTTTAATTGGAGCATTTGCAGCTGAAATATGATATTTAATTTTGGATCAGCAAATGCTTCTAGCATTTGACTAGAATTATCTTCTGAGTGAGGATCATACTAATGATAATTCGATTCATATAACATATTTTTCAGCTGTTTATTCCATCCCCAAAATGTTAGATTAACTAACATATATCCCCAATCTTCTTTGGGAAATATATCTTTGTGTATTGTGGTAGAGAAATTAATCATATACCTCACATCAAAGGATAGTAAAAATATTTGGTTTCTGATCCTAAACCAATTGTGAGGGGAGGACATATCATATATTGTTGGTCTGACGCATACAAGTGCTGCTATATGCAATTTAGAAAATCTTAGACCAACATATGAAGTTTTGTTCTCATAAGCAATGGTTTAGCTATTAATAGGAGGTATCCAATGCTAAACCAACTTGGATATAAACCAGCATTATCAAGATGAACTGTCTTGATTTCATAATCTGAAAGTTATGCTCTTAATTGAGAAAAACAATCTCAAATGCCAAACTGCAAGTTGACAATAAACATACATGTAACCATCTTATATATGCATCTATAAGTGGTTCACATGACAGGTGAATGGGCCCATATTCACCTTTTATATATTTCAGAATTCAGGGGTTTAGTCCCAACTTTAGCCGGTATAATCAATTTATTACGAGAACAAGCAGCACAAGAGAATTCTTGAAGAATCTTCTGGTTCTTCAGTATATGCTTATCAGAATTCTCAAATAGCTCATTTAAAAATGGCAAATGAAAACTTCAAGTTTATCATGACATGTGCTATCTCTTAGTAAACTTCTGGTTTACTATGGCAAAAACTTTTGCATTAGTAAACTTTTGGTTTACTGTGGCTACTTTTGTATAAGTAAATTTCTGATTTACTGTAGCTGCTTTTGCATTAGTAAACTTCTGATTTACTGTGGCTACTTTTGTATAAGTAAATTTCTGATTTACTGTAGCTGCTTATGCATTAGTAAACTTCTGGTTTACTGTGATACATGATGTAGTACAAATTGAAGAATAAGGCGGGTAACTTCTCACATTCATATTTACCCCCTATGATTGTGGAAACATAAAGATTTTTAATCTTTCAATCATTTGTAGTCTCAGTATGATTGTCATTTGTATTAGTAAACTTCAGGTTTACTACAACATATGTTTTGACCATAGTCATATAATATGAATGACATATTTGTATATATGCTCTTCGAAAGACTTCATTTATTATCCACAATCTAATATTTATCGGACATTATTGGTGTCATGTGTCTTCTAGACAAATAGTTAGCCCTTCAGGAGTTTTTGATAAATTTTGTACTACCAAATATCGCTCAGACACTTCTGGTGTCATGAGAAAAAAAGTCATAATCAAATGAACAATAGAAAGACAATACTAAATTTATAAATGTAAAAAATTAAGAATTTCATACCACCAATTTTGTGACAAATGTCTCCTTTAGGGAGAAACGCCATTAACATCTGAATATTTTATATCAAAGCGGTAACCACATAGTCATTACATCCTTTAGGAAAAGATACACGAGTTGTTATTTCCTTCGGGGAACTCGATAACTAACCATAACATATTAATGCGATTGTAGTAGAAAGCATTCTACAAGAATACTTTTACCTTGGAATGATATTTAATAAAATTATCCAAGATATTTTACGTACAACGGGTACGGGTGACAATGATTTTTGTGCCACAAAAACAAGATTTATATCCTTTGTTATTCTACCTCTTCAGGAGGTGAGTTGTGGTATTTCTTCATTCACTCCAGGGAATGAAAATTTGCATCAAAAATAACTTTGAATAGCCTATTATTTTATTTAAGCACAGAAAGATACAGTTTCATAATATTTTCCTGCTTCAGGAGAAAATTTCAATTGTGTTACTTCTTCAGGAGCAAATTTAAAATACGTAATATTGAGTATATAGTCCCTCAATCATATTACCTCTTCTGGAGGTGAATTGTAATACATTTATATCAAAAGCGCCTTCATATTTACGAGCTTTATTAATATTGTCACATTCACTTCAGGGAATGGATTAATATTTATCAAAAGTTCTCATCCTCCAGGGAATGGAACATAATTATCTCAACGTGCATTAATCACACCAAACCGTGTGATGGCTTAGAACCTCTTTTAAGATAATGCTACTTCAGGAGCAAATCGAGGCATGCAAGTAATATAGAGAAATTTTCTCTAACTTATCTTCAATTGTAACCATAGAAAGCCTAATTTACCACTTCTGGTGGTTATAGGCGTATACCACTTCAGGTGGTTAGCAAAATTTAGTTACAATGAGATATACAAAACAAAACCACTTCTGGTGGTTGTATATTTCTTGTAAACTCTACTAGAGTTTAAGTAGATCTAACAATGTTATCCACTTTGTAATCCTTTATTAAGATAATAAGGATGAAAGCAAATATCAAAATAGGTATTGTATACGTAACACATAACCAAGCAGGCGATGATAAAGATATTAAAATATAAGCAAAAGGCTCAAATTAAATTACGAACATTTTGCCACTCCACATGTAAGTGATATCTATATCACTATTGCCAAGAAGAAAAACTCACCACCTCAAGGATATATTCAGCCTTATGATGTTCGGAATGAACAAGATCTAACCACGGACGTAAGAGTGTCGCCTTACATCAGAGATGAACACTGAAATAGAAATTAAATTCGAAGTAAGTGCTCAAAATGGCAGAGTCTCGTGCTGATAACGTGTTATAAAATAAAGACTTTAAAGTAAAAAAATCGAAGACAAGTAGAGAGAGAGAGAGAGATTTATTATTCAACCTCGAATTCATGTACATAATGAGCTAAAATCTCCTCTATTTATAGAAGAAAGAAAGCTGTTGTGTAAGTTGCTACTGCAAGCTGCTGTGTAAGCTGCTACTACAAGCTGCTGTGTAAGCGGCTTGTAAGTTGCTTGTAAGCTCCTACTGCAAGCTGCTGTGGATAATCTTCTACCGGGGATAATATTTATTCATAACGGAGTACTAAATGAACATGCATAATATAATATATATTTATAACACTTATGAGCTATTATTATTTTTTCGGCTCCGATAATAAAATTTTAGAAAAAAGTTTCGCGTCGTTATAAATAGTATTGTTTTATTTAAAGTGAATCTATCTTTTATACAGATTTTAGAATTTGTTACTTGTGGCTAAGTTACTTTTCCCTATAAATAGAGAGGTCCTATTTCATTGTGATTCATCCCAAAATCAATAAATTCTCTCTTTCTTTTCTCTGCAATATTCTTCTTCTCTTTTATTATTTTATTTCATGTTATTAGCACGAGACTCTACTGTCTCAAGAAACTCTTTGAGAAGACTAAGGTATAATTTTTCTCCTCTTTTAAATATGACTTATTATGAAATGAAAGTTGGTTGTCCTTGAAATTTTGGGCAAGAACTATATGTCATGGGTGTTCGATGCTAAAATCCATTTAGATGCAATGGATTTTGGAGACGCCACTAAAGATAAAAATAAAGCATATACCCAAGACTATGCTGGGGTCTTGATTCTTGCGTCATCACCTAGATGAAGGGTTGAAAATCGATATCAAACAATCAAAGATCCACTTATTTTGTGGAACAACTTAAAGAAAAGATATGACAACCTAATGTAGATCATACTTCCAGGAGCACAATAAGATTGGGCTCATTTTAGGCTCTATGACTTTAAGTCTGTTTCTGAATACAATTCGGCTATGTTCAGAATTACTTCTCAAATGAAGCTTTGTGGAGATAATAATTCTCACTATGATATGCTTGAAATATATTCACAACGTTTCATGCCTCCAATATGGTTCTACAACAGTAGTATCGAGAGAAAGGTTTCAAGAAGTACTCTGAGTTGATTTCTCTTCTCCCCTTGTGGCTAAAAAAATGAGTTGCTCATGAGAAATCACGAGAATCGACCCACTGGGTCTACATCATTGCCCTAAGTAAATGAGGTATATTCTCACTATGCTAAGCGTGGAAAAAGATCGTAGCCCTGTTCATGGTCGTGGTCATAGTCGTGACTGTGGCAGTAATCGTGGCCAAGGAAGAAATTTTTTTGGTGTTAATCATCCCCAAGGAAAAATAACCACAAAAGTGAAAAGGGAAAGATGAGAAGACAAAAGTAAAGGGTTCGGAAACTAGATGTTACCATTGTGGTGGAAAAGCGGCATTGGGAAAATATTTATCGTACACAAAGATATTTGGTTGACCTTTATCAAGCATCTCTAAAGAATAAAGGCTCTGAAGCTATTTTTGTCTCTGACAATGAATTTGACATCACCCACTTGAATGTGGCAAACTTCTTTGAGCACCTTGATGAAAAAATAGATCACTTGATCGGTGATGGATCTGTGGTTAAAGATGATTGAGTAGTTTAGTTTTTATTTTTGCCTATTCGCAGTAGCTAGTGAATAAACATCATGTAATTATAGTACTTTACATGAGTTGTAATCATTAGTATTATTTGTTTCATAAAATAGTGTTAGTTCGTATTGAGTAAATATAGTTATAATATTCGTTTTAAACATTGTTTCAGTTTGCTTAGTTTTAAAGGATTAACATATCTTTATTAAACTAACGTTTTGACGTGAAAATAAAATTTAGCTACTGGGTTTGGACAGAAAAGGTATGAATGCGTGTCTTTAAATTGACCATATTAGCCGTTAAATGCATGTCTAATAGGACTCATTATGAAGCGTTATTTCAGTATGCGGATCCCTTAAAGTGAAAATAATTTTGATGTGTTGTATCCTGATACGACAACACTTTCTGGCATGTCAAACTGAAATTTTGACATTTGTTTTATAATTAAATTATTCAATCAAAAAAAGTATCTTACGGAAAATTCAAAGTAGTGATTTTCGGCACGTCAATTGAATAAGTCATTGAGTATATTTTTAAAGATCCAATTTCTTATGTGTTTCCTTACTTTGCAAGATAATTGATCTTGGACATATTTCTATATGTTTTGATGTTACTTTACCCTTGTTTTAACCACTTTTTTGTGTTATTTGATGTTAAAAATGCCCAACATGTGCTAATTATTTATTTTATGACTAATTACGTTGTGTGTGATGATTTAGGATGTTCGGAGTGAAAAAATATGAAGAAAAGATGCTCCAACAGTAGGAAAAGAGGGTGGATGCGTCGCATCCAACCTTGGAAAAAAAGCTATTTGGAGCACCCTTAGCGGTGAAGTCGGAAGAGGCATCAACCTTAGCATCCACATTTGGGCACAACAAGGATGAGGGAATAGAGGGTGGACGCGCAGCATCCAACCCCAGCATCTGATGTTGAGAAGTTCAAGCTGAGGCGGACGCGAATCATCCACCCCGGCATCAATCCCTCAAGCTGATTTGGCACAGGAAAAGGAAAACTTTGGTCCACGACTTTTGAACGCAATATATAAGCCAAAAACGCCTCTTTTAGGTCATCAACACACTTTTTGAAGGGGATTCGATCTAGGGAGAGCAAGGAGCCGCCGTGGAGGCCGGGTTTCATCTTTTCTTCCACCAAACTTAGTAATTTTTATGTTTCTTTGTATGATTTGTTGTTTGGATGCTATGTCTATGTGGAGCTAAACTTCACGTTATAGGATTGTGGTTCTTTCATGACTATTTTTATTCGGATATAGATTTTGCTTTCTTGATTTATTATATTGATTTATTTACTCAATCTTGCGCTTAATTATTTAATTGATTGATCACCAATTGAATACTATCTGTGCATCTAGAATTGAACTCAAAAGTGTGGATTCTAGATTGCACATAGGATTGAGTAGAGCAAGTTATTAAACCTAGGCATCGGGGAACGGATTCGCGGTGTCACGACCCCAGTTCACCCTCCATGAACATGTCGTGATGGCACCTAGTTCCTACAACTAGGTAAGCCTAACAACGCGGAAATAACAACTTAACTTGCAAAATGATTAAATAAGGCTAAACATATTAAAATAATAACTGCATATAAGGCCGCTCGACCTATACAACTCAAAAGAAATGCGGAAGTCTACAACTCAATCCCAAAACCCGGAAACTCACGGGAACCACAGGCTAATAGAAATACTGTAAATGCTCTAATCTCCAGAATGTCTACATCAAAAGTATGATAGAATCTAAACACTACAGATAGAATAAGGAAGGAGACTCTTCGGTCTGCGGACGCTGCAGATATACCTCGAAGTCCCCGTAGCTCTCCTCGCCTCAAGGATAGTGCGCCTGAGTGGAGGTACCTGGATCTGCACATGAAAAACATGCGCAGGAAGGGCATGAGTACACCACAGCGGTACTCAGTAAGTGCCAAGCCTAACCTCGGTTGGGTAGTGACGAGGAATGGTCAGGGCCCTACTGAGGTAAGTCACAATATATAATAGGTTAAGGGAAACAATATAGATAAAGTCTACAACAAGAATCTAAACAGGATAAATAAGGGAAACAGTAATAGGAAGCAGAAACAAACAATATAAGGAATACTGCTCACAACAGGAAGTAATAGCCGGGGATCTCTTGGTATCCCGATGATCTCTTGGCATCCTCATCATATACACTAGGGATCTCTTGGTATCCCGAGGATCTCTTGATATCCTCATCATTCACACGAGGGATCTCTTGGTATCCCGAGGATCTTTTGGTATCCTCATCATTCACACGAGGGATCTCTTGGTATCCCGAGGATCTCTTGGCATCCTCAAATCTTACATTTTATATGTGCCGGGGATCTCTTGTATCCCGCACCTCAATCCAGAACATAACAAGTACAGGGGAATCTCCCGGGATGCCGTCCCGTAGTCCCAGTTTGAAACACACAATAACAGCCCAACACATTAGGATAATTGCTATACTCAGAACAAGTAATAGAAATACTAGTCTAACATGCTCCACGGAATACAACAAGACAGTTTAAGCACTTAAGCAAGTAAGTCAACTAAACATGCTTCTCTAAACTAGCATAGGACAAACTTACAATTCAAAATAAACAGGTAAGCAAGAAAAAAAAACTCAATTTAAATACTTCAAGTAAAAACGGATTTCCAACAATTAGCTCAAGTACGCGCTCATCACCTCACGTACGAGGCTTTCAAATATCAAATATCATGTCCTAAGGGGAAGAGGTCCCCCACACAAGGTTAGACAAGCCACTTACCTCGAACTAGCTCAAAATCAACTAGAAATCACGCCCTTGCCACGAGTATCCGACTCCAAATGGCCCAAATCTATTCAATTCAATTTCACATTGTAAATAACATCGCAAACAACCGGTTTTGCTATTTAATTCAAAGCTACAGCGTGAAATTAGGTGAAATGACCAAAATGCCCTTTAGACCAACGCCTCAGAATCGAATAATTTTCACATTTTCAGAACCCTCGTACTCTCACGAGTCTAACCATATAAAAATTTCCCAAATCGGAGGTCAAATGCTCACTCAAAACTCAATGGTTTAGCCTATGAAGTTTTACCCAATTTCTTCCAGTTTTGATCCCAAATTCGAATTTTAATGATGGATTTAACTACAAAATGATGAAATATAACTAGAAGGGATTAAAGGAACGTTACCCAATAGTCTTCTCTTCAAAACCCTCTGAAAATCGCCCTTACCCGAGCTCAATGTGATTTTTCTAACTTATGAAATCAAACCCTCGAATTTTCTATATCAGAAAAGGCATTTCCGCTTCTGCGGACAAAGGACCGCTTCTGCGGTCCCGTTTATGCGGAAACAAGCCGCTTCTGCAGTCTTCAATTAAATGGCCAGGACCGCATATGCGATAAATAAGCCGTAGGTGCGGAGACGCATCTGCGAGGGACAATCCGCTTCTGCGGAGACTAGGGGGCCACTGGGCTTCACTTCTGCGGCTCCGCCTATGCGGGAGAAGAACCGCTTCTGCGGTTTCTGAGGGAAAGGGCAATAGCCGCTTCTGCGGCTGTCTAGCCGCTTTTGCGGCACTGCATCTGCGGTTCCCAAGCCACAGATGCGGAAATACCAGAAGCAGCAAGAAATCAGCTGTTGCACACTTCAAAATTCTTCGGTTAACCACCCGAAATCATCCCGAGGCCCCCGGGACCTCAACCAATAGCACCAATAACACCTATTACCTCATTCAAACTTGTACCAATCCTTAAACCACCTAAAACAACGTCGAAAACTCGATTAATTCAAGGATTTGAGCCTAAGAACTTCAAATTCCATCAAAATACATTCTCGATCAAAAACCCAACCAAAACACGTCCGAATGTCCTGAAATTTTGCACACACATCCCAAATGACACGACGGAGCTACTGCAACTTCCGGAATTCCATTCCGGCCCTTGGATAAAAAATTCACTATTGGACCGGAAACTTAAAAAATTCAACCTTCGGCATTTCAAGCCTAAATGAGCTACGGACTTCCAAAATACATTCCGAACACGCTCCCAACCCCGAAATCGCCTAATGGAGCTAACGGGACCACCGGATTTCCATTCCGAGGTCGTCTTCACACTGTTCTGACTACGGACCACTTTTCCACACTTAAGCTCTCATTTAGGGACTAAGTGTCCCAAAAGTCTCCAAAACTCAACACCGAACGTCCCGGCAAACCAAAATAGCAGAAAAGAACTTAGGGGAAGCAGTTAATGGGGGATCGGGGCATAAATTATTAAGACGACCGGCCGGGTCGTCACACGCGGTTAGGATATACATATATCTAATTGCCTTGCTTGGTTGATATACAGGAATTTTTAGTTCTAATTCCATAGACATATAGGCGTTAGGTTAACTTGAATAGGCGATTAAGAATTCGACAGATTCTTATAAGCAATATTAACTCTGTCAACCAATAAACTAGACGAATTAGTTAGTCAATTCAATTGAAGAATACAACAGGAATGTTAGATAGCTCATAACCCTAGATTGTTTTCTGTCACGACCCGGATTTTCCACCCTCGGGAGTCGTGATGGCGCCTACTCGTAGTAGCTAGGCAAGCCATTTTGATTACTTTTCCATTAATAAACAAATCTTTTTAACAATTTATGACAACAATATAAAACAACAAAACTAATTAATAGCGGAAGTCTTAATTGTAGAAACTGAATAAAACACGGAGTAGTCAATATAAGCCTCTACCCGAGACTGGTGTCACGATACTCACGAACTGCTAAGAATTTCTAAATACAAGGGTCTGAAAGAACATATAAGCTCTAGAAGAGTCCACGACATAACATTTCATGAAACTCCCGAAGAAGTTCAGTTACCTGAAAATAAAGAAAGTGATGAGATCTCAACAAGTTATGTCGCTTAGCAACCGATACAAAATGATCGTCTACGATATATTTGATACAATATGGTGCACAATATTGTAAAAGCTTGTGAGGATCGGACCTGTAGTCCAGACACCTAGAGATGTCATTCCATTTAAATGCAAGGCATAACCTATATGACTCATTTGATTAAGTCTATATGAAGATCCCTGAAGGATTTAAAATGCTTGAAGCATATAATTAAAAGTCTCAGAAAATGTACTCGATCATTTATTATAAAGATCTTTGTACGGTTTAAAGCAATCTGGGCGTATGTGGTTTTATCGCCTCAGTGAATATTTGCTGAAAGAAAGTTACATATATTGATATTTGTCCATGTATTCAGAATTTGATATACTTGCTATTTATGTTGATGGCATAAACCTTGTTGGAACTCCAGAAGAGCTCCAAAAAGGCAATTGAATATCTTAAGAAAGAATTTGAGATGAAAGATCTTGAAAAGACAAAACTTTGTCTTGGTCTGCAAATTGAACATTTAGCGGACAAAATCTTTTTCCATCAATCTGCCTATACAGAAAGGGTCTTAAAACGCTTTTACATGGACAAACCGCACCCATTTAGTACACCAATGGTTGTTCAATCACTTGAAGTGGATAAGGATTTGTTCCGACCTCCAGAAGAGGATGAGGAACTCCTTGGTCCAGAAGTACCCTATCTCAGTGCAATTGGTGCACTAATTTATCTTACTAATGCTACAAGGCCTGACAAAGCATTTTCTATTAATTTACTAGCAAGATATAGTTCTTCTCCTACATGGATTAAGGATCCGTTCTTACCTCCAGAAGAGGATGATGAACTCATTGGTCCTGATACACCCAAGTCTCTGCAATGTACTCTTTTTCCCATGCTCAGGTTTTTTCCCACTGGATTTTTCCTGGTAAGGCTTTTAATGAGGCAGCTTGCAATGTATATTATTAGTGTACTCTTTTTCCTTGACTAGGATTTTTTTCCCACGGGGTTTTTCCTAGTAAGGTTTTAACGAGGCACATAATAATGAACATCCAACGGGGAGTGTTATAAAAATATTATAGTGGATGTCCATTTGTTACTCCGCTGTAGATAATCTTCCTAAAGAAGATTATCCATTTAGTACTCCATTGAAGTTTTCTACAAGCAGCTGATGCAGGCAGGTCGCAAGCAACTCAATGAAATGACTTGCAACAGCTTCTTGGTTTGATGAGATTAATTTAAATCGATCTGAAATAGTGGTGGATAATATTCTCCACAAATTCAACTTTTGAGAAGATGGTATACAAGATTGGAATGCGGAGACTGAAATATTTGAAACAAGGTTTTCATCAGGGGGAGTAAAATACGCGATGCGCTCTTTTTTCCTTACTAAGGTTTTTTTCCCACGGGGTTTTCCTTATAAGGTTTTTAATGAGGCACATTATCCTTTAATAAACATCCAAGGGGGAGTTTTATAAATATATATTATATTATGGATGTTCATTTAGTACTCCGTTATGGATAAATATTATCCCCGGTAGAAGATTATCCACAGCAGCTTGCAGTAAGAGCTTACAAACAACTTACAAGCAGCTTACACAACAGCTTGCAGTAGCAGCTTACAAGCAACTTACACAGCAGCTTGCAGTAGCAGCTTACACAGCAGCTTTCTTTCTTATATAAATAGAGGAGATTTTAGTTTATTATGTACATGAACTTGAAGTTGAATAATAAATCTCTCTCTTTACTTGTCTTCGATTTTTTTAAGAGTGTTGCTAAACAAAAGCAATTCTTTTTCACATTCAACCATGAGAGGGCAACTTGAACAATCAAAGCTACGCCCTCTTCCACTGCTGACTATGAACATACTTTAAAGTCTTTATTTTATAACAATAAGTATCCTATTTGTGCAATTCTCCCTCCCTTCCCTCGCAAGAAGCCCAAATTCCGAAAATTTCCTCCAAAGTCCATTACATATTTAGAACAAGCCCACAGCCCGAAGCGAAATATTGTTATTCCTAGTTAGTCCCTTAAACCCTGAATCTCACCGTCCCACGCATCCTGTGGATACAATAGACGAGCAAAAAACATGGCAAGGCGCTGCATATCGTTTTCGAGGACTCTTCTCTCTAGCAGTAGACCATCAACAGTCAATTCCTCTCCAAGTGTACAATCCCTTCTCGGCCAGCGCCTTCAGTCTCGCCGTTCTCTTTCCACCATACTCACAAGGTTCCTTTCCGTTTCTCGATTATCTTTTACATTTCACTTAACTAAATTTACTTTTTTATTCATGAATTAATTTTAATTTTCAGGACTAATGGGGTACTGGGTTGCACCCAATCGCTGCTACCGCTTCACAGCGCGGTCGCAGCTAGCCGTCTGACATCACACATCCAAATGGAGGCGCGCACTTGCTGCCAGCTGTCTCAGGGTACCTTTTTCTGTCGCACTTGCCCTGATCGGTAGTTTTCAATTGTGAGTCCTGTTTTCCGCAACTAATGCTGCTAAAAAATTGCAATCTTGCTAAGTACTTGTTCGGGAGGATCAATGCCCCAATTTCTGCTCTTAGAAGATTACTTGCCCTTCTAAACTTTAAGGTTTATTTGGAATGGAGATCATGAATGCTTCATTGCGTTTCCTCTTTTGATCCATTATTTTTGTTATCTATTGCCAAGTGTAGCTTACGGCAGGATAATTGATAATAATGGAGGAAGTTTTACATTTGTTTGTGTTTCTTCGTTAATGCAAGCAGAGATGAAGTATTAAATCAAATACCTATCAGCTTGAATTAGGAAAAGATCCTATGACTCATAGTGAGACAATGACTCTGCTTTCTACAAAGAAGATACGAATGATGAGTCTATCTCCTGTTACTAAACCTATTGGGTGTAACCGTGTAAGTGGGTAGAAGAAAGCACAATAAAGTTGGTTTGCTACAAACCTTCGGTGGTAGAGTAGCTATCTAAGGATTTAGTCAAAAGGCAAGTGTAATTTATTTTGGCACACATACTCCTGTGGCGAGATTGAACTTAGAATGAATGTAGAATGACTGTGAAATCTATTGCTGGATATAGAGTTGTATCCACAACCGATGCCAATTGTCCACTTGCATCGTAACCGTGAAGTAACTATGTCTAAGACATTTAGCAAGCTTTACAATAGAAAATGTAGATATATTATTTTGAGAGTACATAAAACAATTGATTTCATATGGATTATTATGATTGATTATGTTAGGTTTAAGACAACTTTGCTGACCCATTGATTCGAGGACAGTCAAGAGATATGATAATGAGCACTACAAGTGCTACCAGTCTAAGGCAGTTTTGATTTATCACTATCACGGATACCTTATCTTTTTTATTGCTTAGCATTGCGAAAGATTTAAACTTTAAAGGTAAAAACAAGTTATAGTTGTGATAATTTGCAAGTATTCGAAACGGTAGTACTTTAGAAAAATACGACGAGTGCAAAATTACTCTTAATGTAGAAACAGAGTTCGGATTCAGAACTTAGAAGTTAATGTTGAGAACTTGATTGAATCTTAACCAATACAAACACATTAAATGATGTTGCTTCAATTAAAGTTTGGAATACAAAATTTTATAAATGCTTATGAATTTAGGAGGTAGCACAAGGTCATAATATGGTGCAAAGATCATGTGAAATACATTATGAAGTTAGTATTATTTATTTGTATAAATTTTTTCATCTTGTCAGTAAACAAATGCGGTTTAATAGAAAATTATCCTTCCTATTAATTTGACAAGATCTTAAAATTTTTATACAAGTAGTGGGCTCAAATACAACTACTATATGTATAAATCATAAATAACTACATCAATCACTGGGATATGCTAATGTAGTTAGTGATTGGGAAGACAAGACAAGTTGTCCCTCGGTACAATACAAAAGAAAACAAGTGTTGTTGAACACTTCTTGTACCTCTTGAAATAACATTCTTTGAGGAAAATTTTGGAAGGGAAGTCAAAATTGACTATATAATTTATACAATCAATGATGGGCACTTGGGGTATTGGGCCTTGAGCATTGGGCCTAAAGTTGGCGCAAAATTAAATATTTTTTTAATTATTATTATTTGAATTTTAAATTAGATGGTTGTTATTTAAGTGTATTTTCATTGGTCATGTTTATTGTTAACATACATTCTCTAACTTGTTTAAGGTATAATGTATTATAAACCTGTTTATACCTCCAAATGAAATGATTACGATCAGACTATCATTCTCTTCTCTACTCTAAAATATTGACTTTGTGTTCTTGTTGAATAACTAATAAAAAATATTAAAATAAAAACTAATAAGATAGCTGAAGTAAAATATTTTTGGGCTACCTTTTAAGCCCAAGGCCCAAGTGCCTAATGCACATCTTCGACTATATATAGTATGTAATCAAATTTTACCAATCATCCAAAAATTCCGTCCAAGTATTAATATCAAGTGGTACTAGAAGTGCTTAAGAACACTTCTTTCCTTTTGTGTTTTACCAACGAAGGACAGCTTGTCTTCTCTTCTTTTCTCAAACACTAACTACACTGGCATAACCTTAGTTAAGCAAAGAATCATGTAATACCTCTGGCAACCAGACACTAATCATCTCTCTTAAACCCTAACATGATGCAATTTCATTGTAAAACTACGTGACTTCAAGGCAGTAAATGTGCTTTAGATGTATTAAGGTGCTAAAGTGCACATGCCACATGTTAGTGGTGTTGAACTTTAGTAGGTTCTCATTTACACTCGAATAGTTAGTATTTACTACAACGTGTAAGTCCATGAGTAATGCAATGTGATCTCTTTCCCTGTTCATTGAAATTTACTGTTTAGAACATTTTGTATTATAGGTGTTAGTTAGTTAGCTGTTGTGTAAGTAAGCATAGTTCTACATGGAATATAAGTAGTGTAGGTATTGTGTATTGTTATAAATAGGGGTACTTGTATTATAGTTAACATATCAATAATATATTTTCTCCCGTGCTTTCTCACATGGTATCAGAGCAGTGGTGGTGAGACACATCTGGGAACTAGAATACAGAGCCAGAAGTCACCGTGCCTCAATTTTTCAGCGACTTTTCAAGGTTGTGCGTCATCTCGCTCTCTATTAGTGTTGTGCAAAATCTAACACTACCACAAGATCCGTCATTGTCCGGCGACCAAACCCCAGTAAAACTCTTCGGCAACAGCCTCCTCACGCGCCCTTACGCGCTGTCAGAAGCTAGGGTTCCGGTGAGAGCGTGAACTCACGTACCGGCGAGTACGACCACTTCCGCCCATTTTTTGAAGAAGTTTCTTCAGAACAGTTGGGTTGTCTACTAATTTCGATGCCACCCTTACTGTTTTTGTTTTATTCCGACCACTTTGAGTTTTTTGTGGCAACTACACTAATTCTTTCGGCAGCTACAGTAAATTTTTGGCGACTACAATGTTTTTCTGTTTCAATGGATTACAGTTGATTCTTTCTCTTATTTGGTAATAATTTGCTAGACCTCTCTCTAATCTAACGATGTCTTTGGGATTTGATGTTTTTGGGTCTAAAAACACGGGTTCTGGAAGTTCTAGTGTTATGATTACCTCGAAACCTTTAATGGGAAGTTCAAACTACTTAGCTTAGGCTTCGTCTGTCGAGTTGTGGTGTAAAGGTCAAGGTGTTCAAGATCATCTAATCAAAAAGTCTAGCAAAGGAGATGAAAAGGCCATAACACTTTGGGTGAAGATCAATGCTCAGTTATGTAGTATTCTGTGGTGATCTATTGATTCTAAGTTGATGTCCTTGTTTCGTCCATTTCAGACCTGTTATTTGGTTTGGGAAAAGGCTCGCACTTTATACACTAATGACATATCTCGTTTCTATGATGTGATATCGCGGATGACATTTAAAGAAACATGAATTAGATGTCTACTTACTTGTGATAAGTACAGGCAGTCATGGAGGAATTTGAGAAGTTGATGCCAGTTTCTGCTAATGTTGAAAAGCAACAAGAGCAGATGTTTCTAGTTCTTACCCTCGCTGGACTTCCTAATGATCTTGATTCAGTACGCGACCAGATTTTGGCTAGTCTGACTGTCCCACAGTTGATGAATTATTCTCTCGATTACTTTGCCTTGCTGCAGCACCAGACACTTGACTCCTCTGTTCTCACATCCCAAACAGTGGACAATGGGGCATTTCAAACTATGGAGAATAGACGAGGAGGAGGTCGTTTTGGAAGATCCAGACCCAAGTGTTCTTATTGTCACAAATTGGACACACCCGTGAAGTGTGCTATTCTTTACATGGTCGTCCACTCAAAAATACTTTTGTTACCTAGACCGAGACTATAGGTAACCAGGGATTTTCTTTATCTGAAGGGAATATAATGAGTTCCTTCAGTATCGAGCAAGTAAGCATACATCTTCACAAGCAGCCTCGGTTGCTCAGACTGATACTTCTGTTGCTGGTAATTATTTTGCTTGTGTTTCCCAGTCTAGTACTCGTGGACCATGGGTCATGGACTCAGACGCTTCTGATCATATTTTTGGTAATAAATCACTTTTGTCGAATATTGTATATTCACAGTCTTTTCCCGTTGTTACTTTAGCCAATGAGTGTCAAACTAAAGCAAAAGGAGTTGGACAAGCTAATTCCCTATCTTCTGTCACTCTAGATTCCGTTCTTTATGCCTCTGGCTGTCCTTTTAGTCTTGCATCTATTAGTCGTTTGACTCATGCCCTCCATTGTGGTATATATTTTATTGATGATTCTTTTATTATGCAGGACCGCAGTACAGGACATGCGATTGGCACATGTCGTGAATTAGAAGGCCTTTACTACCTTAACTCACTCAATCCTTCTACAGCATGTCTAGTTACAGATCCTCCAAACCTAATTCACAGACGTTTAGGACATCCGAGATTATCCAAGCTTCAGAAGATGGTGCCTAGTTTATCTAGTTTGTCTACATTAGATTGTGAGTGATGTCAGCTTGGGAAACATACCCGAGCCTCATTTCCGCGTAGTGTTGAGAGTCATGTAGAGTCTGTTATCTTTAGTTCATTCTGGTATATGTGGTCCTAGTAAACTCAGTTCTTGGGATTTCGTTATTTTGTTAGTTTTATTAAAGGTTATTAAAGATGTACTTGGCTTTTCTTAATGAAAGATCGTTCTGAGTTATTTTCTATATTCTAGAATTTTTTTGTTGAAATCAAAAATCGATTTGGTGTTTCTATTTGCACTTTTCGCAGTGATAATGCCATAAAATATTTATCCTCTCAGTTTCAGCAGTTTATGACTTTTCAAGGAATTATTCATCAGGCATCTTGTCCTTATACCCCTCAGCATAATGGGGTTGCAGAGAAAAGGAATAGGCAGGTTATTGAGACTGCTCGCACACTTCTCATTGAATCTCGTGTTCCGTTGCGTTTTTAGGGGCGTTGCAGTTCTCACAACTTGTTATTTTATTAATCGGATGCCTTCATCTCCCATCCACGATCAAATTCCGTATGCAGTATTGTTTCCCCAATCACCCTTATACTTTCTTCCCCTCGTGTTTTCGGGAACACATGTTTCTTTTGTAATTTAGCCCCTAGGAAAGATAAGTTTGCTCCTCGGTGCTCTCAAGTGAGTATTTCTTGGTTATTCACTTATTCTCATGTTCAGAAGGGATATCGTTGTTATTCACCTGATCTTCGTTGGTACCTTATGTCAGCTGACGTCACATTTTTTGTGTCTAAACCTTTCTTTACCTCTTCTGACCACCATGATATATCTGAGATCTTACCTATACCGACCTTTAAGGAGTCTACTATAGCTCCTCCACCTTCAGCCGCAGAAGTCTTACCCATACTAACCGTTGAGGAGTCTAGTGTTGCTCTTCCTAGATCCCCAGCCATAGGAACACCACTCTTGACTTATCATCGTCGTCCGCGCCCAGCATCAGGCCCAACTAATTCTCGTCCTGCACTTGACCCTGCTCCTACTGCGGACTTGTCTCTTCCTAATACACCAATTGCACTTCGGAAAGGTATACAACCCACACTTAATCCTAATCCACATAATGTCGGTTTAACTTATCATCGTTTGTCATCCCCCGTTATGCTTGTATATCTTCTTTGTCCTCAGTTTGCATCCCTAAGTCTACAGGTGAAACATTGTCTCATCCAGGATGGCGAAAAGCTATGATTGACGAGATGTCTGCTTTACATATGAGTGGTACTTAGGGAGCTTGTTCCTTTTCCTTCGGTAAAACTAGTGTTGGTTGTCGTTGGGTTTATGCATACAAAGTTGGTTCGGATGGCCAGGTTGATCGGCTTAAGGCCCGTCTTGTTGCCAAAAGATACACTCAGATATTTGGGCTCGATTACAGTGATACTTCCTCTCCCGTGGCTAAAATAACATCAGTCCGCCTTTTTCTATCCATGGCTGCGGTTCGTCATTTTCCTCTGTCAGTTGGACATTAAGAATGCTTTTCTTCACGGTGACCTTGAGGATAAAGTTTATATGGAGCAACCACCTGGTTTTGTTGCTCAGGGGGATTCTCGTGGCCTTGTATGTCGCTTGCGCCTGGTTAGGTAAGTTCAGCACAGTTATCCAGGAGTTTGGCATGACTCGTAGTGAGTTGATCACTTTGTGTTTTATCGGCATTCTACTTCAGTCTTTATATTTATCTGGTGGTCTATGTTGACGATATTGTTATTACTGGCAATGATCGGGATGATATTACCAATCTGAAGCAGCATCTCTTCCAGCACTTCCAAAATAAGGATCTAGGCCGATTGAAGTACTTTCTATGTATTGAGGTTGCTCAGTCTAGCTAAGGTATTGTTATTTCAAAAAGAAAATATGCTTTAGACATTCTTGAGGAGATAGAATGATGGGTTGCAGACTTGTTAATACTCTGATGAATCTGAATTCTAAACTTCTGCTAGGACAGGGAGAGCCGCTTAGCGATGCTGCAAGATATAGGCAGCTCGTTGGTAAATTAAATTATCTTACAGTGACTAGATCCGACATTTCTTTTCCTGTGAGTGTTGTCAGTCAGTTTATGGATTCTCCCTGTGATTGTTATTGAGATGCAGTTGTCCGCAGTCTTCGGTATAGAAAATTGGCTCCAGGCAAAATGTTATTGTTTGAGGATCGAGGTCTTGAGCAGATCGTTGGATACTCAGATGCTGATTGGATAGGATCACCTTCTGACAGACGTTCTACGTCTGGATATTGTGTTTTAGTATGAGGCAATTTGATGTCTTGAAAGAGCAAGAAACAGAATAGTTGCCGGGTCTAGTGCAGAAGCAGAATATCGAGCAATGACTATGGCAACATGTGAGCTAGTTTTGATCAAACAATTGTTCAAGGAGTTGAAATTTAGTGAAATCAGCCAGATGGCACTTGTGTGCGATAATCAAGCTGCCCGTTATATTGCATCAAATCCGGTGTTCCATGAGAGAACTAAACACATTGAGATTGACTGTCACTTGGTCAGAGAAAAGATACTCTCAGGAGAGATTGCTACAAAGTTTGTGAAGTCGAATGATCAGCTTGCACATATTCTCACCAAGTCCCTCGCTGGTCCTCGTATTGGTTATATATGTAACAAGCTAGGTACATATGATATGTATGCACCGGCTTGAGGAGGAGTGTTAGTTACTTGGCTGTTGTGTAAATAAGCATAGTCCTACATGGAATATGAGTAGTGTAGGTATTGTGTATTGTTATAAATAGGGGTACTTGTATTAAAGTTAACATATCAATAGTATAAATTTCCCGTGCTTTCTCACAATAGGATTGTATTTATGAAGTGCAAATAGGGTACTAACTGTTTATTAGTACTGTAATAAGTCTGAACTGGAAGTTGAGGCAGAATCCAAGTGATCTTTCTTTTATATGGATATTCGCTGCTAGAATGAGCATTTATAAAGGATTTTGATGTTAAACGTTAGTGTTATAGCAGGTTCAAGAAACAGGTTTATTTAATTGTCTACCAGGGAGTTCAGGCAGAACTTCAACAACATTTTAGGTATAAATGCGTCCAACAGTGACACTGACCAATGATCCCATGGTAATGCGAACTTCTGATCAAGTATTCTGGTGTTCACTCAAAATTTATAGCCGTCGAAACAAATCATACATTTTTGGCAGCGTCACTGTAACACCCCAGACTTTAGACAGAGTCCCACATCGGCAAAACACGAGAGAGATGCTGGGTATATAAGTTAACAAGCCTTAGACCCCAGTGACGCGTTTTAAACCCGTGAGGGCCTAGGCCCAGAGTGGACAATATCACTAACGGGCTGGGCTGTTACAGTCACACCACAACTCAATGCCCCCAAGGACATGGCACTTCAGGGCCTTAAGTTTATGTTGATAGTCAAAGTACTAACGTAAATCTAATAATAGATTGAAATAGGGCAAGAATGTGTCTGCCACATGGGTATGGATCATTCCACTTCATCCCATCATAGAACCAAATATGCCTAAACATCGTGGGACTCAGGTCTATGAGTATTAAACACAACAGACGAAGCGTTTCAAGAGCATAGAGAGCTAAGAGGGAAGGGAAGAAGGCCATTAGCAAAACTCAAGGGGAAGCCCTTGATGTCTTGTACTAGAAGTTAGGGGCACGAGAAGTGAAGAAAGGAATGTTTAAACTAGCACGGTTGAGAGAGGAGAGTATGGACTTAAATCAGGTGAAGCGTGTTAAAGAGATGGGAGGCTATTTTGATCAATTGTTCAACTTGACCCACAGGAATACGTTTTTAGATCTCCACACGTGTGTAGGATAGAAACTTTAGTTACACTCATAAATTAGAGTGGAGAGGTAAAAGATGCCATGAAACATATTAGAAAAGCATGTGGTCCCGATGCTATCCTATAGAGACTTGGATATGTGTTGGAGAGGTTGTAGTAGGGCTGCTTATTGCCTAAAAGCTTACTTTGAAGGGAAGGAAGCAGAAATGAGGAGGTCCTCTGATTGAAGTACATGAAGACGCTTTCTCTCCCTATTAAAGAATGAAGAAGCTTTCTCTCCTTATTAAAGAATGAAGAAGCTTTTTTCCGGAAATTGAAGAGCTCTTTTCTAGATGGTTGATTGATCTTAAGTTCTTTCTGTTTTCAGTGGATTCTTTAGGATAGATTCATTGCATGATAATGAAGTTAAGCATGCTTATTCTTTGTGTAATTGCTCTATTTTCTTTTGGAAATATAAGAATACAGACCCATATAGGATGTGTTGAGAAACTGATAAGATGCAAAAAGTGACAAGCCATCTTTTAACCATATATCTGTTATATGGATTGGTTCTCTGAGTATCTTATAATCTGTTTGTGTACTGGTAAAATTTTCGGCAGCTCAGGTCATTTGTTTTTTGGAATTAATAGTAGTGTGGTCTTCATCGGGTGTTATTCAATAGTTAATTAGTTCAGTCGTTAGTTAGTTAAGATTCATGAGATCTCCACTTCTGTCATAACTCATAATGCTTCTTGCGATATCACCCTCTTTGTGGCTTATTCTCATTTGACTAATTTTTCATACTTGCTGTAGCAACATATAGAACTATTTCTTTTTAGTTTGCTTGATCAGGCATCTGCTATTCATAATCTTGGCAGGATTGGGGGGCTGGGGAAAGAAATATCTCAGAGTTTTTATTAGATTTAATGAGCTTACTATTTGTACAGTTCTTCTATTCAAAATAGGCTTGATCACGATTTCTATCTGCCATAGGTACTTAAGATGCATTATGTATTAGCTGGAAAAGCTGCTGTAACAAACATTTTGGAGGATTTTCGCTGAAATTTGCCCTGGAAGTGCAAAACTGTAAGCTCTAAATTCAATTTGCTTTCCTAGTTATTTTTGGGCTGATGTGGGAAATTCTAGAATTCTTGAAAGTCCTGAAAATGATAATTCTCTAGGAGAAACTTATCGCAGTCCTTATATCTCTTCATTTGAAGTACTATTTAAAATTTTTGTTTACCCATCACTTATGGGAGTTAGATGGCTGAAAGCTATGGAATGATTGCCGAAAGATAATGCTTTTACCTGTGGAAATCTGATTTTGGGACTTACTGCTCATGTGTTTCTTTACCAAATAAATTAAATTTACGTCTTTTTAGAATGACTCTAGACTTCCAGATTAAAAAAAGCCATAAAAGCATATGTGGCAGTCTTCTTTAGTTACCATCTGACGCAGAATTAGTGACATGTACTGTATGTGAAATGATGTTTCTTTGTCTCTATTGAAACTAAGAGAAGCCTGAGGCAGTTCAATCTGCAATTCAATCCTTTGTAGTAATGAAAGCAAACCTTTTGACTATTTCCGGCAACAAAACTTTCTACTTAGTTATATAGTCTCTCTCCCTCTCTCAAGCAAATCCATAGCACTAGGAGTTCCAGGGAAGTAGTAAACAGCGCATTCCAGCCTATTAAAAAAGTTGGGAGAAAGATCTGATAATGCATGGTGCATTGGAATAAGTTGCGGATGGATGCCTTTATTCCGCCCTTTGCATTGGTTTCCTCTTCCCGTTAGGTGCATGATTACACTTGTTTAGCATTGCACATTTGATCAAGCATCTGCCTTTTCCTCTTTTGTTCCATCCATATCTTGCACCGCAAACCCCTAATCAGGGAGATTGGGCATTCACCACAGAGATATTTGTGCTCCACGATAATGCATCCACGATCCACCTATTGCTAACTGCTTTACCAAGTGGGGTTGATAAGATAAGTATGATTTTGGGGAGCTTCTTTTGCTGATTTTGCCTATCTTACCGGCCTCATAAAAATAAGTTCCGTAGTGAGGTTGTGTAAAAAGCTTCTACAGTGTGTTTTCTAAGATGCTAATATGATGTTTTCTTGGTCACCAACTGATGATCTTTTGTGTCTATAAAGTTGTGGAAATGACACTAGGTAGCCACTCTTAAGGGTTGCTATTGAGAAATTAGCCAGTGCGTCCTGAATTTTAGTTTTTCAGTTCACTAAGTGAAAGGGACACAATCGTCCTGAATTGTCCTGGTTGAGAAATTTAGGGTGTGTTTGGTACGAAGGAAAACATTTTCCGGAAAATATATTCCAATTTTTCCATGTTTGGTTGGCTTAAATGTTTTGAAAAATATTTTTCTTATGAACTCATTTTCCTCCAATTGGAGGAAAATGTTTTCCTTATCAAGAGAAGGAAAACATTTTCCAAAACTCCTTCTCAACCTTCCACCCTCACTGACCCACCCACCCCCTCTCTCCAAAAAATGGCTTTTTTTTTTCAAATTTCAGTTTTACTGTTACCATCCACCCTACTATCCCTCCACCCCACCCCACCCCCCGCCCGCAAAAAAAAAATATTTTTTTTACCTTAAATCTTTTTTCTTTGTAATTTTCAAATTCTATTTTTTCGTTTTTCTGCTACACCCTCACCTCCCCCTCCCACCCATACCCCTTACCATGCCCCCTCCCCCCCCCGCCCCCTCTCGCCCCCCCCACCGCCTCCCCCTCCCCCACCCCTTCCCACCCCCCCTTTCCGCGTCGCCCCCCCCCCCCCTTTCTTTCTTCACCCCCACCTAAACCTAAATATAATCTACCTAATACCCACACCCTACAAAATTTTTTTTGTAATTTAATTTTCTGTTCTTTTATCATTTTACTGTCACACCCCCGGGGCGCCCCGCCTCTCTTCCCCCTCCCCCCCCCCTCCCCCCCCCGGCCGATAAAAATTATTTTTTAGTTTTAAATTTTTATTTATCAGTTTAAATGTTCAAAATTTTACAAGTTCCAAAATTATGAGTTCGGAGGTTTATTTTGTTTGGAAGTTACGGGTTTAGAAATTATAAAGTTTACGCGTTCGAAATTCCGTGGTTTTCACAAAAGTTTAGCGGTTTTCGAAAGTTTAATGAAATTATGTGGGGTTCGGAGTTGTTGAGGTTTGAAAGTTTATGGTCTTCATGATTTATTATAATCTAATTATTTAATGAATACTCTTAGATAACAACCATTTTCCTTAATTTCGTACCTAAAACACCTGAAAATGAATAAGATTACTACTTGTTTTCCAAGAAAATATTTTCTTGGAAAACATTTTCCACGGAAAACATTTTCCTTTATACCAAACACACCCTTAGTTCAAAATTCCAGGAAAAATAAGTATTGACTGATCTCTAAATAGCATCCCTAAGAAATTAAGAATGGTTGTTTGTGCACCTACCCCTAAAAAGCCTCACTCGGATTGGGCTGGTTCAAAGTATTGGGCCTCGAATTTTCTATTGGGATTTTTTCCTAACTATACCATATTTGAAACCTTATTACCAAAAATGTGCATAGTTTGTATATTACCCGCCCAGTCCACACTTTAACTACAATTTATATACCAATCATTTATTAGGCAGAATCTGGAAGCTTAAATTCCAAATTAAATTCGAAATTTGAAACGTACAGGAGATCTGGAAGCTGCGTAATTTTGAAACGGAAAGGAGATTTCTGTTCTTCAACTTCATCTTCATCTGTTCTTCCATATATTTTCCACCATTGATAGCCATTAAAAAGCTTGAAAACTTTGAGTTCAAATTTGGGTTTTCAAAAATCATTATTTGTTTAGATTGGGTGTTGTTGAAAATAATCGGGAATATGATTTGGTGTTTATATCTCAATTTTGAGGGGTTTTGGTGAAGATTAGACTTGGTTTTGACTGAATTTCAGATTGAAACTCGAAGAAGAAGAAGAAGACATATTTCCATAAATTGTAGATAAATTGTAGAATTGTAGATAAATTGTAAATTGGGAAGACTAAAACTTCTACAAATCTTCTACAATTATGTCGAAAATGCCAACTATGCTACAATTGAAATGGGAATTGGGATATTAAAATTCAATGTATCCAATTTGTAGATATCTTGTAGATTATTTGTATTCTGATTGTAGATGCATTGTTTTCTGTTTTCACAAATCCAAAACGGCTAAAGCTTCTACAAAATCTTCTGCAAAAAACAGTCTACAATTTATCTACAATTCTACAATTTATCTACAATTTCTGGAAATATGTCTTCTTCTTCTTCGACGAGGAGTTTCAATCTCCTTTCTCCAGCCAGACTTGTCTGCACGATTAGGAATTATCGTTTGGTTACAAAAATAAAAGCAAAATGATAAGTTTCTTGCTTTCCGAATCCTGAATAGATACAAGCTTTCAACTAAGATGGCGTTGAGGTTAGGTAGGAGCTTGTCTGACCTAAGAGATCTTGCTGCTGCTGCTTCATCTAAGGAAGAGGAAATTGAGTTCGGAAGCAAGCTTTTCTAAAATTGACTGTTTATAGTGTAATGCATAGACAAAATCGAGTTTTCCATATGTGGGGAGGGGGGAAGTGGGAAGTGGGAAGTGGAAAGTGGAAAGATACGGTCCTATAATAGCGCCTAATATAAATGCACCCTTAATTATATCCCTAATTTGAGTTATGATATATAAATGGTAATTTGGTATACTGAAATGTAATTAACACAAACCTTAAACATTGAGGGTAATAAGGTTTCATATATGGTATAGGAAGGTAAAAATCCCTTTTCTTTCTATTTTCCATGAGCTGATCGCTTTCCATAATTTCTGGTCAATTGTTGCAGTATCAGGTGACATTTGACTCTCAAACGTTTGACTCGTTATTTAATGCAAATCACACGTTTGTCTCTGAAAAGTGTAGCGCGTAATTCCGAACTTCCTTGTCCATGAGGATAAGTGCTTGAGAAGTGCACCATTACAATTAAAACCCCCTTAATTTTCTGAGCTTGATTTCATGCTCTACGACAAAAGTAGCGTCCTACTTGGAACAAATGAGATTTATGTTCGGTTGACTACGGCTAAATCCTATATTCTGTTTTGTTTTATTTCATTCTAATGCTAAATAATCTATCTTTTAAGGTTAATTAGAGATTATTCAAACATAGAGTATTTCTAAGCTTCACAATATTTCGTCTATTGACATCCCGGTTTTTAACCAAAGCTTTTCTAAGATATCACTAATCTGAAGAGCAAGCCCCTATAACAAATCACTTGGAAATTTATGTGGGTTTTGCCTTAATACAGTTAATGCTTCAAATACTTTCTAGATTAATTCTTTCTCATATTAGATGATCTTTGGATGAGATCAACTAATAGTCTAAACAAGTTTAATCTTCATTTTGAAGTCTTATGTTCTCTCTTACGAGGAAATTTGTCTGGTTAGTGTTTAACTAAAGAAGTGAGTTAACGGACTAGTGAGCTTATGGCCATAGATATTTATACGGCATAAATCACTCTCTTTGTTTGGCCAAAATAAGGCACAGCTCGACATTTTCACTATGTGGATTATGAATGGAATATCTTGTTATGGTATACTCTCAGGGGTCGTTAGTGTTTTCCCATCAAGGCTCCAGGAGATTTATACAAGAGATATTAGTCATATAGGAGTAGTAGTCAGCTACCTAAGGTGCCTTTTAGCCCGGGCAGGGGATATTTCCTGCATAGTAGCAAATTAACTATAAAAGGGCACATTTCAAAGAAATAGACCTGAAGTGAGGGGTTTTTGTGATCTCTTTAATAGGGGTGGGCATATATCGGGTAAAACCGATAATCCGAACCGTTAATTATTTATTGGGTTATCGGTATTGGATTATTGGGTTAACGGTTCGGTAACGGGTTAAATTTTTTTTTATTGGGTTATCGGTTCGGGCTCGGTTTGCATTTCTGTTATTGGGTAAAAACCGATAACCCAATAAGAATTAACTAATTTACTAGTTTACCCTTAAGTATATACATACTATACTAGGGTTTCATAATTGGTTTTTCCTATTCTTTCTCAATTCTCAGTAAGTGAGTTTCTCTTTCTCAGTTTCTCAATTTTTCCGTCGCACCCCTACGGCCCAACCTCATCAGTTCTCCGACTCACCACGGCTCACTCCCTCACCAGTTCTCCGCCTCGCGGCTCACGCCCTCACCAGTCACCAGTCATCCCGTCAAGACTCAGGCTGGCGTCACTCGTCAGTCGCATCACGCCCTCACCAATCAGCCCGTCAAGACTTAGGCCGGCGTGTAAGTTTTTAGTTGCTTCATCTTCATCTTTTTCTTAGTTTGTTTGAAGGCATTCTGGCTCTGGAAAATTTTTTTTTGGGGGGGGGGGGGGGGGGTTGTGCTGTGTGTGTGTGCGCGCTGCTATTGTTTGAGATCTTGTTCTAATCGTTTGTCTAGTCTTTAAACGTTTTTGGAGATTCTGTTTTATGAGAAATGAAATGGGCTTTGACAAGAAATGTATAAATTTGGTGCTGTTGCATTATCCACTTATAATTTTAACAAGAGTTTATCTTTTTGGAATATTAAGAATCCTAAGCAGTAAACTTCTGTTTAACTGTTCTTAAGGATACAAGACCACGTTTTATTAACAATACAATCATATTCTATTCCACCTTTGTAATCCTATATTTATGCATCAGAAAGTTGTCAAAGACAACGGAAATCTGATCTATTTCTTGACTTCTGCCTCAAGATAATTGAGAACTCGACAGTTTTATATATTGCAAAATTGTTTTAGTTATTTTATCTTATCGGGTAAACCGATAACCGAACCGATAATGATCGATAACCTATTAACCGATAACCAATATCTTATCGGTTTGGTTATCGGGTTATGATATTTGTAAACCGATAACCGATAGGCAAAACCGAACCGAACCGACCGATGCCCACCCCTACTCTTTAATTATTCATTTGCCTACACTGTAAATTGACAATTGTAGGTGATCCTGTCTCTGTGTGGAGATATCTATAGATCGAAATAGTTCAAAAATATCTAATTCCCAAATTTGTATCTAAATGACAAAGTATAGCTGGAGTTTGCAACTGGTCTAGCACTGGATCAAATAGATCAATCCAGTGCGTTTGCTCAGAAATAAAGGCTGGCAATGATATTATCGAAGAGAACAGAATGTAATGGAGAAAAAGTATATTGGGGCTTAAGTAGCAAAATAAAGGAAATTTAGCTGATTAAATCGAACTTAATAATTAAGAGTACAGGCGACTTTTAGAAACTAAACCTGGATTTTTCCCTTGCAACAGATTACATATTTGAGAGAAAATGGGAAAGAAAGAGAAGAAGCCCTAGAAATAGTGAAATGATGGAACAAACAAACAAGGATGGGGAAATAAATGCAAACGCCAAAATAGGTCCACTGCTTTCGACAAAGTAGTGTAGTAGTTTCTCCACTTGACAAACACTTTGGGATAAATCAATCTGCTTTTACAAACACACTCATTCTCCATGTGCTTTGCCTCACTGCGCTTTCATCTCTTTTTAGACCAGACCTCCTCACTTTCCCTTTCAGTTTCTTTCTGTACTTTCTCTATCCCAATGTATACTACACAATCAAGGATTCCAGAATTAGCCAGTTTCTGCAATATCTTGAATTTCTTCAATCTAAAAGAAAGGAGGACAAAGACAAAGAAAAAAAAAATGTACTCAACATGATGGATTTAACTTATGTACACTAAGCAGACGGATAGTGTAAAAAATTTCGCATATAATTGTATCTTAACTTGTAGTAGTTAATTTGACTTATTTTTCAGGTTATTAATCCATATTTTATGGACAATTATGTTTAGGTTCCTAATAGCGCAGAAGTTCTCGTTACTGTTAATGTATAAAAATTAAACTCGGATGGAAGACAAGAGAGTGGGTTGATGGGAAAGAAGCTAGTACTTGGCAAATAGAAAAGATATGCGTGATCGAGTATTACCAAGAAAAGCTAAACATATCAGAAGAATTGTCAGAAAGCAAAAAGTTGAGAATGGAGACGTCTCTTGATTCTTTTACCCACCTCATCACTGTTCACGACAACACAGTTTAGTTCCCAAAAGGAGAATGACAAACGCCAAAAAATAATATTGCACTCAATGGAAACCAAGAAGCGAAAAAAGCAAACATCTCATCTATCTATAGTGGATATATATAACCAGAAATAGCAGTGCAATCAACGTGATTTTCTTAATCAGCAATGTATTATTTTGCAAAAGCCAAAAGATGCAGAAAAGTTGTCACTTCAAATTGTTTTCTTGTTTAAAATTCACATCATAAATACTACTACGTAAAAGCACCTTCAATGATAAAATCTTTTAGAATAAAATGTCAAAAAGATATTGGAAAAGATCCTATGAAAAGACTGTTGTTGTTAGACTCTTCTAATAGTAACAATAACTAATATTTTACGTGAGAAGTTGACAGGTTCATGAAGCATTATTATTATTGGAACCTGGAGCAAGATGATGATTGAAGACCCAATACAGCCTTAATGCGGATAGAGTTTAAATTTTATGTATCGATGGTATAAAAAGTATTTAAATAATTAGGTTATTTTGAAGGTAATTACAAGTAAGTTGTCTATGATAAAATAATCATTAACCCAGCAAATGGTAACTGACATGATATATATATATATATATATATATATATATATATATATATATATATATATATATGCGCACTACATTAAAAGTGGGAAGCTCCTAAGTGTAAAGTTAATTTACCATATTGCCCTTCTTAGTAATTTAAATACCCTATTTAATTTTTAAAAAAACAACCTAACGCATATGAATAGAAGCCAAACGCTTCATAACCTGTTTTGAAGAAAGCGACGCAAACGCATACAATAGCAGCCAACGCTTCATAATCTACTTGGACGAAAACGATGCCTTTTAAACTTGCTAATTGGTTCCAGCAAAGAGTTACTCTCGGGGCATACACAATGACGGTGTTTCGCTAATCAAATTTGGCTGTTTGGTAGCACAGACGTGGTACTTCTCTTCTATGCGCTCTAACAGGATATTTCGTAGTTCATTGTTTTATTAGGCATACGACGAATCTGGTACTTCATTCTCTTTACGTCCTTTTCAGTTTATTATTAAGATTCAATAAGGAAGAGGCATTTACTGAACTTTTTAGAATATGATAATTTAGAGAGTCAATTGGGAAAAGAACTGCGCTTAGAAAAAGAAATAAGGTACCTAGACACAATGACGGTGTTTCGCTAATGAATCTTGAACTGCATGGAGAATTTTATGTCTTTATTGCATGTACTAAGAGTGAGTATATAATCCTTTATAAATATTTTACTTAAATTTTGCTTGTGGTTTAACTGGTCTATATTAAGTTAAACATAATTCACCAACAACCATGTTGACTTATGTTAGAGATATAATTATTTTATGTTGGTCTGCAACAAACTTCAGTAATGACTAATGAGTAGTGCAATATAAGGATAAACTCATTTTATAATGAAAAGCTTCATTATGAAATAACTACTCTATTTTGGCCAAGTTCTTGTTGTTCAACTTGTTTGAACTATTTGCCATTTCTATTTATGCTTTGTTTTTTGTTTTCCAATTTAAAGAATTTTTTTGGTTGTTGTATGTAGGATCACTCTTTTTATGTTCCGTAATATCAAAATGCTAAAAGTTTAATTTCAAAGGAAATTACAGATTATTCTATAACAAGATTATTTAAAACTTAAACTATTGGCTGCACTATTTTATGTTACTATTGTGCTTTATTCTCATAAATGCAATTTACTTTTATGATTTAAGTCTTGTTACAATTGCACCATTCCCTTTACTCCTGTTAATTTGCTTTTTTTTCCCTTGCTTTGCACTGTAATTTAGTAAATTTGTAAGAAAAAAAAAACACCAAATCATCAGGCCTGATGCCGTTGTGTGTATTTAGTTTATTAACTAATGAATATTCAGAAAGTCAGAAAGCAAGTAAAAACAAATGTTAACGCAAACTATTTATCTGGATTAGTGGACGATGAATTAAGACTTTCGACCAACATGTGCTTTTGAAATGAAGAGAATGGCCTAAACTGGAGTTCAAATTAATATGTAAATTTTAGCCTCTAACCTTTATATAATGGACTCTTTAATCATAAATGTAAGGTATTCGTTTGGCTTTTAAACCATCATATACGAGTAATAAAAAGATTGTTTGTTTTTTATGTCCTTAATTATAGTTGTAGAGGCACTAGAAAAGCATAATAAGACGTTTACGCTTTCAATTGGTAGTTAAAAATATAATATGAAATTGAAAACTTATGAAGATCTGAAATTAGACGCATAATACTAGCTAGCTATAGCTTGGAGAAAAGATGAAAGTGTTTAAAAGTTCTCACAAGTAATTGCATTGTTAAATAAAAGATTGGAGTTATTTGCTCAAAAAGAAAAAAAAGATTGGAGTTATTGCTTGGTACTTTTAATATTAGATATTGGTTCTCGACTCATATTTGATATCAAGCAGGAGTATATGTTTATCCTATATAAAAATCAACCTTTTCTCCTAAAAATGAAGGATATTCTCTCAAATTCGTTCGAAAATAATTTTATGTACGTTCATGTCTTGCAATGAAAATAAATAAAGCACATGGTCAAATACTTAACCAACTTTGTGTTGCGCTCTCAACGAAATATCAATGTTGACAATGAAAATCTTGGTCATAATAGAGTGTTGGAGTATATGCATTTGAGGATTAAAATTATATATTAAAGTGCATTATTTGCTGTCATATTAATGGCTATAAATTGCCAAGAAAAGTGGTCATTATTCCATGGTATAACTCATATAACCACTAACATGAACTACTATTGATTGCCTTGAATTTTGTAACTACCAATCGATGTTCTAAAATTTATTATTTCACTATTTTGTTATTTATTCTATGAAAGAAATTCTATACCCATAAATAGTGATATTTCTTCCTTATGTTTGGGTATGTGAAAGTATTGTAGTGTGCATGAAAAAATAAAGTTGGTATAGAAAAAATGTGAATTGAGAGATATGCAAATCTAGGTCTCCAACTTATTCACTACAAAAGAGAATATTATTTTGTTAAAAAAAATATTCATTGTGGTAGAGCTTTGTCTAGAGTTTATTTGAGTCATACGGTGTCGTCTGGTTGGGCAGTCAAAAGTATCATTGCTGGACCAATAAAGATTCTACTGCGGCGGGCTTGAATCTCCTTAAAAAAAAAGAGAAATATATGCGCCTCAACCTGAAGAATATTTATTATTTTTGTATACATTATCATTCAACTGTAATTTCTTGTATTTTCACCAACACAAAGCAACCGAAATAATTTAAAGTTAGAAATTTCATTTATAAGAAGATGTCAACTGAAATACGTTTCATTACATGTTTGGAACTCATAAAATTAAAATAAGTCAAAAAACTCTCACTTATCTAATTAAACTTTGATTCTTCATCTTCGTAGATTCAAGGGCTATCCAATCATCTTGATCTCGACAAACAAGTCACCTTATGACGATCCACATTTTTTCATTCACATAAACTTGTATCGTATTATTTCATGTATATAATTATTTACTCAAATTTTTATTTTAATAATATTGATATTATTTATAAAATCTTGTACTTCTTGACTTGGCATACACGTGCAACGCACGTGGCGAGAAACTAGTTATTATAAAAGTAGAAATCTCAAAAGTTAAAAGTTGAATTACTAAAATACCCTATTAAATAACTTTAATATCCTATTTAAAAAATAAATCAAAAAGAGAAAGAAGTTAAATTTTTTAAAGTGTCTCTTTAGAAAAAGTTGTGTCCTTTCATTTGGGGTCTACTATCGTCAGCAATAAGTGCTTGCCTTTACAATGGCTCATCAGTCTAATTTTGATTTATTTTTGTTAACAAATTCTTATGATACAGATGTACGCATTAGAATGTTTTCCTTAAAATCAAAAAACTTCTCAAGAGATTGCCACGACTTATTCTGTTCATGGTCAGAACAGATGACTGATTACGAGCCGTTAATAGGTAATTGGTATGACTTTTGTTTTTAATGTATTACGAATGTGAAAATCGTACGAAGTCGACGAGGGCTCAATCGCAGTGTCACCACGGGATCAAAGGTCAGAACAAGGCTTTAAATAATATGTGCACATTAATATAATTCAGGGTAGGTGATCTAAGCACCTATATTCTTATAGAATTTGGTCTGATTATTGAGCAAATAAAATAGATTGTATGGTAGGACGAGGGTTATAATTAATTTCTTTTAAATTGGTTATTAAGTTACACATACCATCTTAACCTAAAAAACTAATAATTGAATTTTCAAAATGCTCTTTTAAATAACCTACTTAAAAAATAAATAAAAAAAGAAAGAAAATATTATTTTTTTAAAGTGTATTTTTTTAAAAGATTGTGTCTTTTGATTTATGGAGAGGTCTAATACGGTTAACAATAGTTTTAAGACCAATTGTGATTGAATATTTAACCAATTTGCACTTGATAAAAGCGAGTTTCAATTTTTAGATCAAGTACATGAAGAAGGGTTTGGAAGCTAACGTACTAGATATATATATATATATATATATATATATTTGCCATCCTTTAAACTCATTCATTTTTCATTTTTGCATTAACTTCATGTGAATATGTAGTTGAGAAATTATTGTATCAATTTGTTAAGGATATTGCGAAACTGAAAAGGGCTACACTACATTCTCATTGGTCATAACGAAAAATAAAAAAAATAAAAAAAAAAATAAAAATAGAAAACTTAAGAAAATATTCGTTTGCTAATAAGAAACGAATTCAAGCCATATGGTAGATCACATTAATGATTGTAATTAATCTTTATACTCCATTTCTTGTGAAACTTTTGGTTAACCCTGATATTAGATCTTTCATGTAATGATGGGATGATTAGAAATGGCCAAAAATTTAATTTGATTTTAAGGAATTGGTGTATATTGAAGCACTAAGGCAAAGATAGTCAATTCAGTTATGCAATCTATCACTATGGACACGGTTTACTTTACAATCTCTACCCTATTCACAAAAGGTATTTGATTTTGGTTTTTGAATTGGAGAGCACTAAAAATGTTGAGATAAATAATTACTTCCAGAACAACTTCAGGCAAGTTTCACATTCATTTTTTTTTTTTTTTTGGTATTTAAGCTAATTTTTCATGTTATATTTTAAGATTGGACTTGAAAGGGTTTCTACTCTACTATGCTCCAGAAGTTACACATTTATTATACTGATGTAGCCTTCTATAAAAGTAGACTACTCAGTTTTCTGATAATTTTTATGTGTGACCTTATTGAAATTATTGCTAAATCATTACAAACTTGATATATACTTCGTATGACCTCTGTAAGTGTTCGCACTTGAATATATAGTGGTCTCCTCAGTCCTCACTCTAGCTATTAGTTAATCGGCTTTTATCATATATAACCCCAAGAAAAAAATCTATAATTATACATTTATATTTTTTTACAGTACCACATCAATAATTTATTAAAAGCTTCAAAGGTCCCTTATAAGAAATTATTTGTAGTATTTTCTATGGGCATAAATCAAAGAGATATTATTATCAATGAATATTTGTTGTTCATTCATTAACTGTGATTTTAACCACAAAAAAAAAAATCATGATTTAATGCACATATATAATTATCACATATAATATTTTGTGATTTGTATGCATTCATGTTCCTAAGTTTTGCATTACCATATGTTATTAATTAAGTTGTGACGTACACTAATTTGCAGGAATATGCTGAATGAATTTTGTGTCTTTCAGTAATGTATCCTATGTAAATTTGTTATATATTCTTTTAATAGGTTATTCGACTTATTCAGTCACAAAATTGTTAATACTTACACTTTTTACTAAGTAGAATTATTTCTATATACTAACAAAAATAATAATACGTAATATCCGCGCAAGGTATTGATTTTCTTAACTCCTTTTTAAATTATGTAATATTTCAAATAAGAATATCCACTGTAATGAAAAGTACATAACCTAAGTTATATTATTACTATCATACAATTATTGCTTTCTGCACCTAACTATCTCAGGTTCATTTAATCAAAATGAACGCCAACAGAAGTAGAATTAGCAAAGCCATATATATCTTATAAATGCTAGAAAAATATTTATCTAACATGGTGATAAAAATATTAGTAAATCGAATAGGATAGTAAGATCATAAAAAAAATCCAAAGCACGAAATATTTTTAATTAGGCCAATAATATCGGTTGATGAATATAATATTATTTTTAATTTTTATTATATTCTTTAGTTATTTATATTGTAATTACTAATGACATCACGTATATCCAATTAAACTTTAATTGTTTATCTTCATTATTTCAAAAGACATGCAATCATCTTAAATAGTTGTGTTTTAATATTTCATTTTTACTTCTTTACTCAATGTTTTGTTTAATAATATCGATATTATTTTACAAAATAAATAATATGATTCGACATATATGCGCAATGCACGTACCGAGAAACTCGTATATATATATATATATATATATATATATATATATATATTATAGCCATAGTATAATCTTTTTTGCAATATACTGTATGTAACTTTAATCCATGCAACACATGAGAACTGTTCACAGTGTCATTCTATCCCAAAACAAATTTGGGATTGAGTCGCCAAACATCGGCAGTTTGAGATAGGAAACAGCTCGCTCGTTTCCATATACATAGGAGAAGGCATGATATAAACTTTTGTGGGTTCCATCAACTAGTCTTTGTTAGTGGGTTTACGAGTTACTAGATTTGTCCGAACCTGTACTTCACACTTTACCTTCGCCCTATGCAGTTAATTCCAGTCGACATCCCTTAAAACTTGAAGAGTGAAATCGAAGCAAAGTGATCTTACGTCCATAAAGATGTTCCATCTTTTCTAAGCTTTGCGAAAAGCCTATTATTACTGTTTTCCTGTAAGCTTCCATCAGTCATGTGCTTCGTTTCAATGCAAGGAACATATATACTGCATAATGCCCGTAAAGTGAGAAATAATTGAAAGGGCTATGACAATATACTGCCTTTTAGCTGTGGATTTATTGATCATTGTTTTCATAATCTTTCAGCAATTGTTATGTTCTTTTTGTCTGTCGCTGCTTTAGTGTCTTTACAAGCAGAAAACCGCGAACAACTTTATGTTTGAACGCCCTCTTAAGGCATTTAATGAACTATAATTAAAACAAGTATTATGCACTTAGAACCGGAGAATATTCTAAACCTCGCGGTAGCACATGATGCACGTGTTAGTAAATTGTATTTGTAAAATAATTTTGGAGAAGATAAAATATTGAATAAACATAAATGTAGAAGAAACATAATTTAATCCGAGCCCACTGAATTCACAGTGTTTCCTTAAGGAACTTAATCCCCTCCTAGTACCCGAGGCTGTGGATTATTTCCTCCCAGGATAGAACGAATTACACGCTGGTGAAGCGGTACTTCAAACCCCAGTGTTTCAGCAAACACAATGATTGGTAGAAAATCACACTTACTGTTGCTATCTTTGTAGTTAAAACAATGCAGAAGAAAGGAGGAGAATTCAGAATTTCGTATGGAAAATCTGAGAGAATGGTCTGCTATTTATAGCCAACATGTTGAGTTCAAATAAAGAGGTGCAACTCTTCAGAGGTCAGTTATGACTGTTCACGAAAAACAGTCATAACGTAAATGGCCATTTACGCAAACTAAAACTGGAATTCAAAACGCAGAGGAAAATTAACTTTCCGTTACAAAAACGATAATTTGGATTTGATATTAATTTTCCATTACAAAAAATGGATATTTAATAATATTACATTAATATTTACTATTAACAAATAAATTTGGTCCAAGAAATTAATCAATCAATCATTTGACCAAATCCGAATCCGAATCCGAATCCGAAGCCGAATCCGAAGCCGAGCTGAGTGAGCGACGACGACGACGACGCGAGGCTTGCCTTCTTCTTAACTCTCTAAGAGCTAGAAGAAGAGAAATTGTATAGATACCCATCAAAAGTCTTTTCCTCCTCAAATATGGGACAATGTCCTTTTGTCAAGGAGGGAATCTCAAATATTTCATTTTCCCTCCATTTTCCATTCACCCTCTTTTACGCTAAAATAAGCTTAAAAACCCAACAATCCCCCACATGAATGGGGAATGGCTATATCACGAAAATATGCATGAAAAACAGTGTGATTCTCAAGCAAAGATTAATCGCATCTGGATAAGTAGGTTTTCCTTTGAACTTTCCGTAGTGAACTTATGTCAGATATACTCGATCAATCGATAGATTTGATATCTTTGAACTGTCGAACTTTGGTGTATACCTAGACAACCATATGTCACACAATCAACCCTTAACCGTCTTTGGTTCTCATTGTTGTGATTGTTTCAGCCATAAACACCGCCTGGTTTCATAAGTGCGTACAGAACTGGCCTTACAAAATTCTCCTTGAAGCGGCTAACACTTCACACTTACATAGGTGATTCCTAAATGTGTCATCCCGTCGATACACTATTTGATATACCCAAAAATCATTAAAAAGTCTTAATGCTTTATCCTTGGTACTGAACATTGTCTCATCACGAGAATGGACCAAAATTTTAGTTGACAATGTTGAACCGTCATTAATGACTTTGTTTGATCTCTTTGAACCTAGATCTTGGGATCTCCAGTCTTCTAGGTAGAGTTACCGCCACAATGACTTGTCCTCGGCCATAGTCCCATTCCCCTCGATGATTTCTCAACTACCTCTCTAGTTAGGCCTTTTGTAAGTGGATCCGATACATTATGGCTTGACTTTATGTAGTCAATCGTGATAATTCCTCTAGAGAATAATTGTCTAACGATTTTATGCCTTCTTCGTATATGACGAGATTTACTGTTATATATAACGCTCCCAGCCCTTTCAATTGCCGCTTGACTATCGCAATGTATGCATATTGGTGCCAACGGTTTGGGCCAAAATGGAATGTCTTCCAAGAAATTCCGGAGTCATTCAGCTTCTTCACCGGCTTTATCTAAGGCTATGAACTCAGCCTCCATTGTAAAGCGGGCAATACAAGTTTGTTTGGACAACTTCCAAGATACCGCTCTTCCACCAATAGTGAATGCATATCCACTTTTGGACTTAGAATCAGTTGAACCGGTGATCCAATTTGCATCACTGTATCCCTCAATCACCGCAGGATATTTACTATAGTGCAAAGCAATGTCTTGGGTATGTTCTAAATACCCCAAAACTCGTTTCATTGCCATCCAATGAGATTGACCTGGATTACTCGTGTATCGACTCAATTTACTTATAGCATACGCTATATCTGGTCATGTACAATTCATGATATACATTAAACATCCCAACACACGAGCATAATCCAATTGTGATATGCTTTGGCCTTTGTTATTTGCTAGTGCAAGATTCACGTCAATTAGAGTCTTTGAAACTTTAAAATCTAAGTGCTTGAATATTCCAAATACTGTCTTAATAAAATGAGATTGTGACAATGCCAGACCTTGAGGAGTCTTATGGATCTTAATACCCAGAATTAAAACAGCAACTCCCAAGTCCTTCATATCAAACTTGCTCGTTAGCATACGCTTAGTCGCATTTATGTTGGCAATGTCATTACTCATTATCAACATATCTTCCACATATAAGCAACAATGACTATGAGATTTGGAACTTTTTTAATGTACACACATTTATCACATTCATTTATCCAAAAACTATATGACAACATTTTTGGGTTAAATTTCGCATGTCATTGTTTGGGTGCTTGTTTTAGTCCGTAAAGGGACTTAACAAGTCTACATACCTTCTTTTCTTTACCTAGAACCACAAACCCTTCGGGTTGTTCCATGTAGATTTCTTCCCCAAATCTCCATTTAAGAAGGCCGTCTTAACGTCCATTTGATGAATTTCAAGATCATAAACTACAGTTAATGCTACTAACGTTCGTATGGACGTAATTCTTGTAACTGGAGAGTATGTATCAAAATAGTCAACACCTTCTTGTTGTCTATACCCTTTGACCATAATTCTTGGCTTATATTTGTCAATAGCGCCATCATCTTTCATTTTTCTCTTAAAAATTTATTTAGAACCCAATGGTTTATTTCCAGGAGGAAGATCAACCAATTCCCATGTATGATTGTTCAATATGTATTCTATTTCACTATTGACTGCCTCTTTCCAAAATAATGATTCCGAAGAAGACATAGCTTCTTTAAATGTTTGAGGCTCATTTTCCAATAAGAAAGTCACAAAATCTGGTCCAAATAAAGTAGACGTTCTTTGACATTTACTACGTCTTGGATCCTCCTGATTAAATGTACTTTTTTTGTTTCTTCCCGAGGTCGCATAGATCCTTCACCAATCGACTCACATTCCTTTTTATACGGATATATATTTTCAAATATTATCTGATTCTATAACCGTATTATTATGAATGTTGTGATTTTCTGATTTATGAACAAGAAATCGATATGCTTTACTATTGGTCGCATATCCTATAAAAACACAATCAACGGTTTTCAGTCCTATTTTTACCTTTTTGGGTTTAGGAACTTGCACTTTTGCCAAATACCTCCACACTTTAAAATAATTCAAGTTGGGCTTCCTTCATTTCCATTTTTCATATGGAACTGGGGTACTCAATTTAGTATCCGATTAGCTGTCAGAATGGCTTCCCCCCCACAAGTTCTGTGACAAACCAGAACTTATCAACTATGCGTTCATCATCTCCTTTAATGAAGGATTCTTTCTTCCGCAATCCCATTGGATTGGGGCGTGTAAGGGGCCGTTATTTCATGAATAATTCCATATTCTAAACATATTTCTTTAAAATGAGATTCATATTCACCACCCCTATCTTATCATTTTGATTTTCTTGTTAAGTTGCGTTTCAACTTCATTCTTGTATTGCTTGAATGCGTCTATTGCTTCATCTTTACTATTAAGTAAGTAAACATAGCAATATCGAGTACTGTCATCGACAAAAGTTATGAAATACTTATTTCCACCGCGAGATCGTATTGACTTCATGCCGCAAATATCTGTGTGAATTAAGTCTAAAGGATTTGAATTATAAGGATGTTTAACATACTTAGATTCCACACATATTTGACATTTTTGAGTTGTCGCTTTTAAACTTAGGCAATACTTCCAAATTAATCATTTTCCGCAAGGTTTTATAAGTGACATGTCCCAAACGTATATGCCATAAATCATTTGACTCAAGTAAGTAAGAAGAAGCTGGAACTTTATTATTCTCAACGACCATTACATTCAGTTTGAAAAGGCCCTCAGTGAGGTAATCTTTTCCTACAAATATCTCATTCTTACTTATTACAACCTTATCAGATACAAAAACACACCTAAACCCGTTATTAACAAGAAGTGCAGTAGAGACTAAGTTCTTCCTAATAGCGGGAACATAAAGGACGTTGTTCAGAGTCACCACCTTGCCAGAAGTCATTTTTCAGAAATATCTTGCCACATCCTTCAATTTTGGCCGTTGCAGAATTTCCCATAGAAAGCGTCTCTTCGAGTCCAATTTGAGCATATGTAGCAAACGCTTCTCTAACATCACAAACATGGCGATTGGCTCCAGAATCAATCCATCACTCCTTAGGATTTCCCACCAGGTTGCATTCAGAAAGCATAGCACACAAGTCATCAATATCTTCGTGCTTTTCAACCATGTTTGCTCGACCCTTCTTCTTGTCTTTCCTTGGAGCACGACAATCTGCAGATTTGTTTTCAGCTTTCCCACAGTTGTAGCAATTTCCGTTGAACCGCTTCTTGTTAGGGTTGCTTTTCGGTCCAGAAGCCTTCTTCCTCTTTCTATTTTGAGGAGCATCCTCAACAATATTTGCTCCCATTATTGTTGAGTTTCCACGGCCTTTCTTTTCAGCAGCTTTGTTTTCCTCTTCAATTCTCAATCGAACAATGAGATCTTCAAGCGACATCTCCTTGCGTTTGTGTTTCAAGTAGTTTTTGAAGTCCTACCACAAAGGAGGAAACTTCTCATTCATCGCTGCAACTTGGAATGCTTCATTGATGACAAGACCCAATGAAAATTCTGTTAATAAAATAATATAATTAATACTTTCAACATCAGTATTAATTCGACTTATACCTTCAGCAAGGAGATCGTGAATAATCACTTGTAATTCCTGGACTTGGGTAATAACAGACTTGCTATCTACCATTTTGTAATCCAAAAATTTAGCGGCAACGAATTTCTTCAACCTGACATCTTGAGTTTTATATTTCCTTTCAAGTGCAATCCACAGTTCTTTTGACGTCTCCACATTACAATAGATGTTATACAGATCGTCATCCAGTCCGCTAAGAATGTAATTCTTGCATAGAAAATCAGAATGCTTCCACGACTCAGTTACAAGAAAGCGTTCATTGTCTTGAGTTTCGTCGGGCAGAACAAGAACATCTTCCTTAATGAACTTCTGTAGACTTAAAGTCGTCAAGTAAAAGAACATCTTCTGCTGCCACCGCTTGAAATCAGTCCCGAAAAATTTATCAGGTTTTTTCTGCCGGTGCCAATGCCGATGTTGTTCGGCTTGTCGATGCATTGGCAGTCACCATAGGAACAGTCTGGTTTCCGTTGTCATTCGTTATTTCCGTAAAAGAATGACACAAACAAACATTTAATAAACGGCTAAGTTTTATATCTTTAAACCGAATAAAATTGGAGTAGAAAATCACGTAGATTTTAATCTCCAATGGAGTAGAAAATTGTCATGAAGGCTTTAATCTCCAAAACGGGAGTAGAAAACCATAAAGGTTTTAGTCTCCAGAACAGTTAGTATAACACAAATACAGAAAATAAATGAAGTTCCTTAAACTTGTTAGTAAACTGTATTTGTAAAATAATTCTGGAGAAGATAAAATAACGTATAAACAGAAATGTAGTAGAAACAGAATTTAATCCGAGCCCACGGAATTCACAGTGTTTCCTTAAGGAACTTAATCCCTTCCTAGTACCCGAGGTTGTGGATTATTTCCTCCCAGGATAGAATGAATTACACACTAGTGTAACGGTACTTCAAACCCCAGTGTTTCAGCGAACATAATGATCGGTAGCAAATTATACTTACTGTTGCTTTCTTTGTAGTTAAAACAATACAGAAGATAGGAGGAGAATTCAGAATCTCTTTAATTTAATATTCATATTTTTTGGCTAACTTAATACTATCATTGTTTCATTGCCTTATCTGTAATCTTCTCCTCAAAGAAAAGTCTTATCTAAGATTTTACAGCTTCTAGATTTTACGTTGAACTACGAAAAAAGATTGTCTTAATTAAGATCTCCAAAGGTCTTACAGAAATTCCTCTACCTAATTAAACCGGTATACGATGACTAAAAAGAGGCAGTAACTAAGCAGAAAACAGCGGCGTGGATGCGGAGTTGACTTTCATACTCGTACATGTATATATACTAAACTAACATATATCTTTGTTCGAGAGACAAGAAACAGTGCAGTAATATTTATATTTTCTTGGCTTTAACTTATATACAATGATAATATAAATAATTTTATATTAATGAATGTTATTTAACATGTTATACTAGCGTGTTATTTTCTCTACTCTTTTGGTAATTAATTCCACACTTATTGTTGATGTAGTTATCTTTTAGCTCAGAAGAGAGGCGAGTAGCATGTTTGCTAGAAGTTCAAGTCGCTCCGACATAGAGTATAGATAACTATTTAATAATAATTTATTAATAATTTCAATGAATATTAAATTACGAATCTATAATTCCAAAATAGCAGTAGGATAATGTCAAGCCCATGGAATTTCAATTTTAGATTTACCTTTGATTTAGATGAACCTAGTAATATAATATTCTTTTCTATTGTCCGAGAATAGAAGTTAAAACTATATTTTTTCCAAATTGCTTTTCGGAGAAGCAAGAAGCAAAATGCGACCACGCCACTTGAAATGAAGACAAACGCGTGTACGACTTGTTTATATTGTTTTTTACGTATCGTTTCCTAATGTATCGTATTGTATTATACTGTATTGTTTGATGATACGACATTTAGATCGATTATGGCATTTGCCGTCGTTTTATGATGTTACGCACCAAATACACTTGCAACATCAAGAAGATATACAATATACAGAGTAAAATTATTATATAAAAAAGTAGGATAAAAGATAAAATATGATTATTTAACAATAAGGAAAGGTAAGCTGACAGAAAAAAGTAAGGTAACGATACCGCCACACCAAATCAGTCGTTCCATAAAATGACACTTTTCGTCATTACGTAATGGCAGATTTAGCAGTACGATACAATAAAATTTAAGTAACAATTAAAATAAATATAGTATTTAAACACTACTGAAAAATAGGCCTACCGGAACAGTTGTTCTGGCAACGGTTATTAAACCGTTGCAATAGAGTAGGTACGGTAACGGTTATAACCGTTACAATAGAATTTGGATGAAACCGGCACACTTTAGATACTAAACCGTTCCAGTTGACAGTTAACCGTTGCCATAGGTCTTTCTATAGGAACGGTTTGATGAACCGTCCCAATAGGCCTATTTGTAGTAATGATTTTAGAAATTTTTGTAATATTGGAACGGGTATTTTATTCCCTCCTCGTTTTCCCCCTGAATTTTGCTAAACCCGCCAATATAACCCCTTTTCCCTTTTATTTATATATTTTATATTTTATTTTGGTAAATATAATAACTAAATTAAAACACTTCCAATGCTCAGTACTCCCAAATCACCTTCCTCACTCTTTGGCAGCAATGGTACTCTCATTCTCACCTTCCTCTCAGCAAACCTAAATTCTCAACAAACCTAAATTCTCCAAGAATATTTTCTTCGACATTGCTAACCCAAATCCCGAATCCCCAAAGTCCGTTGCGCTAGCAGTCACCTTCCTTTCTGCGTCTGCTAAACTCACTCTCATCAAACCTTATACTATTGCTAACCCAAATCCCCTAAGTCCTCAAATCTCGCTTTCTAACCAGCAAATCACCAGCAAACGTTCATCAAATCTCGATTGCTAACCCAAAACTCCAAAATCCCCTAAGTCCCAAACTCCATTTGTGTCATTGCTGTTTATTTCACTGGAAGGTGTAGAAAATATTTTAAATCGCGAGAAAGTTTCGACCCAAAAGGCAATCAGTGAGAAATCAACTTCAGGTAATTTTTCCTTTGTAATTTGGGTATTATCTTCTATAATGGTTCTTTTTTTCTTTAAGCTTTATGGTGTGAGCAGTGTATATGATTTCACTTTAGGTCAAATCTTCGTATGATCTTCTCTACTATAATCTGATGATTTGTTCAACCTGTATGCACAAATAGTGAAGAATTTTCACACTATTATTATATTGTAGGATGTTATTTTGTCTTATTTTTCTGATTACTGATCTCATTTGTTAGGGACAGAATATATGTCTTTTAACATTTAGGTTATTAATTTCTTTTCATAAAAAATGGGTATAGATGTTAAGTTATAGGAGTATATTTTGAACCAATTCTCTAATCTCTGGTACGTATCTTGAAGAAATAAAATCAGATAAAGAATATATATATATATATATATATATATATATATATACACACACACATATATGTGAATAATAATCGTACAAATCAAACGATATATACACAACATTTGTTAATAAATAAAGTGAAAGTGTTATTCTTATGTAGAAAATGTAAAGATCATGGTCTTACCACCACGGTATTTGGTGGTAGCTATTCGTTTTGCAAGAATAACATGATAATCTTTTGGTTTATTTGGTTAGTTTTGTTGATTTACTTTTATCCTATAGGATATCTATGGATAATGGTGATAAAAGTTGGATGAATCTCCTGAGATGGACGGATGTATGTATGTACGTCAAGCTAGCTCTGGATAATTTGTGCATTTTTATCTGGAAATCTGTTAGAAATTTTATTGTCTCTTGAAATCTTTTCAATCTGCTGCATCTTACAATTGTTTGGAGTTCCTTTTGTACTGGATGTTATTGTCCATTCTTGTGCCTTCTTCACAGCAGTGTTATCACCCTTTACACCTCCATTCAAAACATCAGTAGCTTTAGCCTACAACAGAGCTGTTTTTGCACCAGCAGTTGCACGATGAACTACATGTTTTTGGTGATGGTTACCATTTTTAATCACTGCCTTCATGCCTTTAGCTGTTGCACCATCCAAAGCTTCAACACCTTCAAAATCTTTCTCCTCATCACGCACATATGAAGCTTTAAAACCTGTAGGTTTTTCAACTACTTCAATTGCATCAGTAGGTCGATCACAGAGTCCAGTCTTCTTCTCTTGCACTGCTGATACCTTCTGTCTATTAAGAAATTGAGTTCAAACCATTTCTGTTCCACTTTTTCTGTAGAGCAGTAGCCATCATCACAATTAGCCTTTTGAGTTTTCATAATTTTCAGCTACCAAATGAGTTCCACTCCTTCAAATGTGTAAATGATTTTCTCATCTTTGCTGTTAGTGACTGAATAATTTCTTTTCTTTTTCTGCCTTGGAATTTTTGACCCTTTCAACAGAAGGGTACACTATAGAACCTAAGTATATGTTAGAGGATTCAAAGATTTGATTCTCTTATATACCTTCAAGAAAAGCTCACTTACTCCGCCGACAACTTCATAGAAATGACAATGGCTCAAAGGTTCCTTCTTCTCTGCATTTTCTTCAACTCTGCTTCTGCTTCAAATGTTCAAAGTAAAGATTCCTCTTTTTCGTTCATCTCTGGATAAATATTGCTAATTTGTGTTCTGTTCATTGTATAGTTAGAGGGAATATGTGTTTGTGATCTGATATTTCAAGTGGATTTTCTTATTGTTACTTGAATTATAGTTTCTTGATTATCTGAGATACAATTTAGAGAAGCTGAGTGGCATGAAAGACTTAAATGTCTCTATTTAGTAGGTAAAAAAAAATCAAAACTAACACAAAGAAAAAATCTGTTCATTTCTCGATTACATTACAGTTTAGTTACCAAAAACCACCTCAAGAGAGTATCAACATTGGTAATGGTTAGATTTCCACTTGGTTCCTAACAATGTCCAAAAGCTGTATCATTACCCATGTGGATATGGTAGTCCTTGCCATAGGATATCTGGGCTCTGTTTATGGGCCCTTCCTAACCGGTTCTTTTGATTTAGCATTTTTGGATAACGCGATATTCAAACTAGTTTGCGGTGTTTGTTTTACTGAGGGTTTTTTATAAGAATCTTGTGGTGTTTGTTTCTACTCTTTGTTTATCCAATGAACTAATGGTAAGACTATATTTAGAATCATCAAAAACTTGTTCTGGTGTACTAGTGTGCAAAATTGTGCTTTGGGATAGGTTATTTGTACAATTAGGAAATTGCCAGAGGTATATCTTAATAATAGAACCTTGGATTCTGTGTGATTGTTGCCTTATTAACCTAGCCAAAGGTATTGGAAATTTAAAACAGAGGATGTTGAATATGTGGCACAGACAAGAAACTATCTAGTTCAACTGCAAAATCTAGGTTACAAGTCTTCTTGCTGGTACAGTAAGGTCATCCTTGATTTTGAGTAAAATGTTTAGAGTAGTATAGGGGACGCTGCTCAAATTGGCTTTTTGCTCTTTGTAACTTGTGGTAACATGATTTAAGATACCTAAATGAAAGGAGACTGCTCAAGATTCTTTTTCTAGTTGCTTTAGTTTATGCCTTTGAAAACTATGTTGCGTCCTAATCTTGTATCTTCACCCTTTAGTTTTTGTCTTGGAGATTTTTGGGTAAGAGTTGGTTTGTCATGTTCTGAACTTCAGAGACTAAAGTTCTAACTAGAACTGCTGAAGCAGTCAAAGTAGTATATGCTGATAGCACTAATGTTGTTGAAGGCAATTTTGAAAGAGAAAACATGATTACAATATTGAATGTTTGAATTGCGCTTAAGGTAGTTTGGCAGAGAAGAGACTTATATAGCAACTATAGAACTTAGAAAAATTTCAGGTGAAGCTTTTTGAAGATTAGGTTCAGAGGTAAATGATTCTTTGCTGTATGTTGGTTTTGGCAGAACTTATTACATGCAACACTCTTTGCTTCGTCGTTGACAACAAAAACAGTATTGAAAGCTATAAGGTCAAATGCAAATGAAGAACGACAATCCAAAGGTGGATCTCAATTGCAAGAACAAGTGCAGCAAGTGCCACAGAATTGCACCTCTTCAGCAACACAAGGAGTACATGAACAAGTGCAACAAGCGAATATGGATTCCATCACTCCTGCATCACAGGGAGTACATGAACGATCTAATGATTCTACCAATCATGAAGCAATTGAACAATTTGAGGAACAAGGCAAATATATATAAATTTTAATCATAAACTTAACTAAATATAGTGATTAATGATTATCTTTGTTTTGTACTATTGCAGGCCCCTCCTCGCCAAAGAGAAAAAGAGGTCGTACTCAAATGCCAAGTGTTCATGTTAGAAAGGAGCGTAAAATAATCATTCTAAATGAGTTTAATCAACCCGTTGGTCCTACTAAGGAGGTTGTAAAAGAGTTGGGTAGCTTCCTCGGCACGTTGGCAAGGAGTGAGACTTTTTGTCCTCTTAATGTATTTAATTGGAGGAAACTAGACACAAAAGATGATATGTGGAAATATATCAAGGTATGAAGTTCCCAATGTCCAATAAATATGGATGATATTTCTTATTTCTTACACTAACCCAATTGAACTAAATTTGTAGGAAAAATATGACATTCCTGGCGAGGCGAAGAAATGGGTTTTTGAAGCAGTTTGTAGTGCTTGGAGAAAGTTAAGAGTCAATTGAAGACAACCCACTTCACAGCCTATGAGAATAATGAGCTTCGAATGGAGAATAGGCCACTAGATGTTCCGAAATCTCACTTTAAGGAACTTCTTAAATATTGAAACTCCGATCCTCACAAGGTAACTACAGCACTGTTATTATGATTACATACTTGAAACCTTTTGAGTGGACTGTTATCTAACGAGGCATGATGTGTTGTTTATTTGGAATTATATTGATAACTCTGAATCTCATGCTTAGCCTTTGGTAGTTCCTGACCCTATTATCTCAGATTATCCATGTGTCTAGGTCCTAATACATGAATCGCTTGCATAAGGTTTAAGACATGAAGTTTGACACTTGTTTAGGAAGAAAACCTAGAATTCTTAGTTGTTATGCACTGTGTCTTGTTAAGAAAAGGAAGAGAACTAGTCTTTGAAGCTAAGATTTAATGACATCCTCTTCAAAGAGTTTGGCATCCCCTAGATATTCACAACCAAACATACAGACACATTTAGACAAAATGATGAATGTTATAGCTTAAAAATAAAAAAAGCACAAGCAGAATGAAATTCTTGTTTTCTTGCAAAAGAATTTTCTTGTAAATTAAATATAAGTAAGGTTATATAATAGGCAGATTTTCCCCACAATTTGTTCTTATAACTGACAGATATACGTCAAAGGTTCACATCATTTATAACCATATGAATGAGAGACTTGCATTGCTCTGATGAATGGTCAACTGCATTGCCCTGATCATTCCTAGATACTCCATTTTGGGTAGTTACAGGATCAGCACTTGGTGCACTTAGAACTTAAGCAAATCCTCTAGGGAAATTTTTAGGAAAACCAAATAATGGAAAGAATATGCATTCCATTTCATCTATCTCCGTCATACTTAGTAATTCATTTTATTTGTATATTTGTGATTGTGGCCATTATGACATGGTTAACTTCTAATCGGATAACATTTAGCGGATATGTTAGATTTTTTATCTACATAAATTATACACGTATTTGGTTTGTAGCTACTAGAGATGTAGGCAAAACATATATAGAAGCCTTACAGGCTTATAGTATTATTGCGCGGATATGTGGCAGTAAGCTCTCTGAACCTACAAACACTGAAGAGAAGATTCTCAAAATTGTATCCTGCATATTCTTCAGTGAGTTCCCTGCCTCTTTACACTTTCTTGTCTGCCTGCATAAAGCATGGAAAAAGAAATAGCATAAGCATAATATCATAGAAATGATACAAGATTTCAACAGTGCAATTGGAAAAGAATGCCAAGAGATAATGTTCACCATTAATATACGCAAATCATTAAGTCTTTACGAATTGACTGTGCAGAAGTAAGTAACTAATACTAGCTAGTTCCAATTTTAAATATATTGAGTTATTAAGAATACTTTAATTCAAATTTCTTTATGCATCCAAGGACATTTGTATGATTTTTAAGTTGTTATTACTGAAATGTAGTGAAAGAACTGTTGATAAATGTTGTTTATTGATCATTTTCACCGTTCAGTTAAATCGACATTAGCTTGCTTAGCAATATATTTGTTGTTTCTAAATTGTTGTCAAATTTCAGTACCAGGATTGTTTGAAAATGATTCATTATTGTCAAATAAGAATGTTGTTGGCTATCAGGTACCACAACTACTTGGCTTAACCTAGTGGTTTAAAGTAGTTCGCTGTAGGAAGTTTTGAAGTATCAGTTTTAGAAATACTCATGTCTCTGGAAACTGCAAGCTTCTTGTTCTTTCCTTACTTTTTTCAACCGTGATATGAGAACGAGTAAGTAAAGACTCCAGCACTATCTGAGTATTCTTAGACCGGATTCTCTTGAAGGATAATAACTTTATTTATCCTCTTTTGTAGGTGGAGTAGATCAAGAAATGGATGATGAACACGATGAAGAACTAGACCTTACTTGAGATAATTTTGAATTGTTATAGATGAATGTTCTAGGAATCTTTTGTTACCAACATTTTTTGAAATTTATTTACCCTGTTGAAATATATTAAACTTATGCACTCATGGGGTAGAACATTTGCTTTATGGATATTATTATTTGCTTGATGGATAATTTTATATTATTAATAGTTTCATTTTATGATGTATTTAAATTTTAGTGTTATTATAATTTATTATATGTATAAATATTTATTTATAACAGGTGCTATATTTTGGTTTTAATTGAACTAATACAATAGCCTACCAGAACCGTTGCAATAGGATACTAATGCCGTTCCAGTAGACAATGTAAACCGTTGCAATAGGTTCCACAAATTGTTCCAAAATGATCTACAAACCGTTCCAAATACAAATATAACCGTTACGATAGCTTAAAGAAACCGTGGCTATATCCAACATAACCGTAGCAATAGCTTATATAAGTATTGCTTTAAATAATATGGCAACGGTTAAAAACCGTTGTATAAACAATATAGTAAGGGTTGTAAACCGTTCCAATTGAAAAAAAAACCCGTTCCAATTGAAAAAAAAATCGTTCCAATAGAGAAGGGGAAAACTGTTGCGATAGACATATCTATTGTTACAGCGATGCAAACCGTTGCAAGAACCGTTCCGGTAGACCTATGGGTACGCCGGCTGATGTGACGGGCGGTAAACCGTTCCAAAATCCCTACGGCAACGGTTTGGTAGTCTGTGGGGACGGTTTTTCAACCGTTGCCGTAGACCAATTTTTCAGTAGTGAAAGTAATACTAATACAATACAATATAATACAATAGGTAACAACCATCCAAACAAGCTATAAGTATGTTATGTCGAGGAAGAGGCAAACCCGAAAATAAAGAAGATAAAGAACACCAGATTTTAACATGGAAAACCCTTCAAATCGAAGTTAAAATCACTTATAATCTATAAATAGGGCAACTTTGGAGGGCAAACAAGTGACACACTAACACCTGTCCCGTAAAATTCTCTCCCTAAACACGACTCTCAAACCCCATATGGCTACATTGTGGATGCTTATTCGTGAGGTTGTTCTCTCGATATTTCGTACTCTCTTTTATATAGTGGATTGCTCATCTCCGCCGTGGACGTAGGTCAGTTGACCGAACCACGTTAAATGTTTGTGTCTCTTTGGTATAATTCTCGTTTTATTATCTGATTTATCACCATTCAAGGTTTGCTTTACTAGCTTCAGCATGACACCTGATCTTTTCGGTCCTAACGAAGTCAAACTATAATATTTACTCAGAGCTCTTCAACTTCAACTCAAACAGACATCAACCTTCAAGAACGATTTGGTACACGGCAAGACTTTTAAAGTCAATTAATTTAGGGAAAATGAAGATTGAAATTGTCATACTTGGTTTGATACTTTTATAAGTAAGTCCATGAAGCAAAATCCAAAAGACAAGAAATATGAAACTTCCTTGAAAAACCGCAATTAAACTAACAGTTAAGAGGAATTCTTGATAAGTATTAACAACTCCTCCATTCTTAATTTACATGATATATTTCTTAATATTGAAGCATTTCAAAAGTTATTATTCTATTAATAGATTTTTGTATTACAAAAAATAATATGTTTCATAAATTAGTTTTGAGTATTATTTATTTTACTATTACTGTAATCCTTAAAAGAAAAAGATTAGTACACGTGAAATGGTATTAAAATTATATACAATATGCATAATCAGGTTTAGACACGATCATTTTCGGTAGTAGACATGATTACGTCTAGACACAATCATTTTGTTTGTTTGTTTGTAGTACTAGTAGTAGTTTTGTGTAGTAGTAACTCAATTACTTTAATTACACCAAACACCAATCAAAGCTTGCCTATATTATCTGTATATCTTCAGCCGTCTAAAAGATTACGGACAGATATATGTGTCACGACCTAAGTTCTCCCTCCATGAACTGTCGTGACGACATGTAATCTCTACGACTAGGTAAGCCTAGCAAATGGCGGAAAAAGGAAAATAAAATACGAAACTAGCAAGTTACGATTAAAACATAATAAAAGAGTTTAAAATGCCGCTCGGCATATACAATACACACTCTCAAAACTAAATCAAAAACTCCCAAAACCCGGAATCTCATGAAATCACAAGCTAGAGAAAACTACATAGTGTTCAAACTCCAGAATGTCTAATCAAAAGTAAATACATGAAGTCCAAAACTAAAGGAGAGAATAGAGAGGGACTTCTATGTCTGCGGACGTAGCAGATATACCTCGATGTCTCTGATATCGCCCACCTCACTGATAGAACGGCTGAGCAAAAGAACCTAGATCTGCACACGAAAAATATGTGCAAGAAAGGGCATGAGTACACCACAGCGGTACCCAGTAAGTGCCAAGCCTAACCTCGGTCGAGTAGTGACGAGGAAGGTCAGGGCCCTACTATAGCAGATAAAGCAGTATGAAATGTGACAGTATATTTTAGATACTAACAGTCGATAAAGAATAAAGTCACAGAAAGAAATAACTCAGAATATAGAGATAGCAACAGGGATCTCCCAGGATATCGTCCCGTAGTCCCAAACGTAAATGTGCAGAGGATCTCCCGGGATATCGTCCCGTAGTCCAAATCATAAATATGTAGGAAAATCTCCCGGAATACCGATCTGTAGTCTCGAAGTAATTATTCAGTACAGGGGGAATCTCCTGGGATGTCGTCCCGTAGTCCCAAATATAAATGTGCAGGGGGGATCTCCCGGAATACCGATCCGTAGTCCTAAAGTAAACATGCAGGGGGATCTCCCGGGATATCGTCCCGTAGTCCCAAAGTAGTCCTAAAGTAAACATGCAGGGGGATGACTCCAAATTGTCCAACTCTATTCAAATTAATTGCATAATGTAAATATAACTTAAAGGAACTAATTTAACTAATTAATTCGAAGCTAAAATGCAAAATTAGGAAAATCGCCCCAAAAAGTCCCCCGGGCCCACGCCTCGGAATCGGAATACAAATTCTGAACACCCGATCACACACGAGCACACTCGAACAAAAATCATCAAAATCCGATGTCAAAATCTCACTTAAAACTCGGATATTCAATTGGGGGACTTTTCTCTCATTTTCAAACTTTTACCCCCAAATTCCTTAATTAGAAGAGGAGAACAACAATAGATTATAGTACTAAGGTCAAAATCGAGTTAGAATTCGTTACCCAATGATTCTCCTTCAAAACCCCTCGAAAAATCGGCTCCCACCGAGCTCCAATTCGATTTTTGTGTTATGAAATCTCAAACTCTCAAATTTTCTATATATGCCCAGTGATTTCCGCTTCTACGGTCATGGGGCCGCATCTGCGGTCCTGCTCCTGCGGCTGGGGACCCGCACCTGCGAGATTTCATTAAATCCCCAGGAGCCGCACCTGCGCTCACTCTACGCAGTTGCGGTCCGCTTCTGCGGTTCTTAAGTCGCATCTGCGACCACTGGTCTTCATGCCCCAGACCGCACCTGCGACCTCTTCCCTCGCTTCTACGGGCCGCACCTGCGGGCTCCTCACTGCAGGTGCGCAAATACCAAAAGCAGCAAACTTCAGAATTTGCCCAAGTCCAAATTCACTTCCTTCAAGCATCCGAAACTCACCCGAGGCCCCCCGGACCTTAAACAAACATACCAACCAATCCTAAGACATCATACGGATTCAGTCCAACTCTCAAATCACTTCAAACAACGCTAAAACCACGAATCACCCTCCAATCCAAGCCTAAAGAACTTGAAATTTTAAAAATCCTACAACCGATGCCGAAACCAACCAAACCAAGTCCGATTGACCCCAAATTTTTCACACAAGTCACATTCAACACTTCGGAACTATTCTAACTTCCAGAATCGGATTCCGACCCCGATATCAAAATTTCACTATCGATCCGAAAACTTCAAAAATTTAACTTTCGGCATTTCAAGCCTAAATAAGCTACGGACCTCCAAATCACAATCCGAACACACCCCTAAGCCCGAAATCACCCAACAGAGCTAATGGAATCGACGGAATTCCATTCCGAAGCCGTCTTCACACTGTTCCGACTACGGTCCAAATTCTAAAGCTTAAGCTCTCATTAGGGACTATGTTTCCCAAAACACTCTAAAACTCAAAACAATCTTCCCGACAACTCACAATAGCAGAAACAAACATGGGAAAAGCAGTTAATAGGGGATCAGGGCGTTAATTCTCAAAATGACCGGCCGGATCGTTACATCCTCCCCCTCTTAAAACATTCCTTCGTCCTCGAACGAGCATAGAGACATACCTGAAGTGGTGAAAAGATGAGGGTAACAGCTGCGCATATCCTGCTCGGTCTCCCAAGTCGCCTCCTCGACCGGCTGACCCCGCCACTGAACCTTCATTGGCGCAATGCTCTTTGACCTCAGCTTTCGAATCTGTCTGTCCAATATAGCCACTGGCTCCTCAAAATAAGATAGATCCTTGTCCAACTGGACTGAACTGAAATCCAACACGTGCGACGGATCGCCGTGGTACCTCCGGAGCATCGACACATGAAATACCGGATGAACTCCTGCCAAGCTGGGAGGTAAGGCAAGCTCATAAGCAACCTCCCCAACACGTCGCAATACCTCAAAAGGACCAATAAACCTCGGACTCAGTTTTCCCTTCTTCCCAAATCTCGTAACGCCTTTCATAGGCAAAACCTGAAGCAAGACCCGCTCTATAACCATGTAGGAAACATCACGAACCTTCCGGTTCGCATAACTCTTTTGTCTGGACTGGGCTGTGCGGAATCTATATTGAATCACCTTAACCTTCTCCAAGGCGTCCTGAACCAAGTCTGTGCCAATAATCTAGCCTTACCCGGCTCAAACCAACCCACTGGGGATCTACACCGCCACCATACTAGGCCTCGTACGGTGCCATCTGAATGCTGGACTACTAACTGTTGTTGTAGGCAAACTTCGCTAGTGGCAAGAACTGATCCCAAGAACCTCCAAACTCCATCACACACGCACGGAGCATATCTCAAGAATCTGAATAGTGAGCTCGGACTGTCCGTCCGTCTAGGGGTGAAATGCTGTGCTCAACTCCACCCGAGTACCTAACTCATACTGTACGGCCCTCTAGAATCATGATGTGAACTGAGTACCTCTATCTGAAATGATGGAAATTGGAATACCATGCAGCCGAACAATCTCCCGGATATAAATCTTTGCCAACCGCTCCGAAGAATAGGTAGTACACACTGGAATGAAGTGCATGGATGTCACGACCCAATTCCCATACCCGGTCGTAATGGCGCCTCTCGTGAAGACAAGGCCAACCAACTAACCCAAATCCTTTCACTAACAATTATTAAACATAAATGAATAGAAGATACAACTTAATGGCATTAGAAGCTGTTAATTACTACCCGACCGGGGTGTCACAAGTCACGAGCATCTAAAGAAACCTGAACACAACTACAGGGCCAATAATAATATATAAGGAAAAATCCTGGAAATCAAGAGACAACATCCGGTGCCGTGAACGCTGGCGGTTACCTTACTCAGCTACAATAGCCATACCTTCAATCAGCTAATAACCCGCTACCGGGTGAACAATACCTGCAACTACACGCGAGGTGCAGGGAGTAAAGTGAGTACTTCCAACTCGTACTCTTCAATTACACATGAGATCTTCTAATAATACACATAAGAATCGTACCGCTTAAGAACACTCTGAAGGAGATAATCTACCTGCTCCACCTCAATTTAGTATTTCAGCACACCTTCCACCATCACATACGTTACGCAGTCAATTTAGTCTTCCTACGTCTGAACTCATGCCGCCACATGTAATGCACTTTACTTACCAACTAGGAGACACAAAAATATTCATACTCATCACATGGATATCCAACCGCCATTCCGGCTAATAAGGACAATACTGAACATATAAGTTCAAAACACTTGCTCACACAATCAGCACCTCAGTGCTTAAGCCATAGGCAAAGATCCGGCCTCAAGTCCTCCAGACTGGCCTAACATCAAACTCACGGAGATTACATCTCGCCCCTTGATCGGGGAATCACTAGCCATCAAGGCACATACAGAACTGAGCGCTCGCGTGCGCATACAGACGTGTGGAAGGAATTTCAAGAGTTATATCTCAAGCTGAATCAAGTACGCACGATAAGAATTCCAAGAAAGTGAAGTTTTCCTAAAGGTTTTGCAGCCTCTCGAGGGTAAATACAGACGTCTCCGTACCGATCCGCGAGACTCTACTAAACCTGCTCATGACTCGTGAGACCTAGTAACCTAGGCTCTGATACCAACTTGTCACGACCCAATTTCCAACCCTGCTCGTGATGGCGCCTCTCGTGAAGACAAGGCCAGCCAACTAACCCAATTAACCTTTTTCAAATAATTAAACATAAATGAATAGCAAAATATGCCTAAATGACACTAATTAACGATATCCACAACCCAACACAGCCCGACCGGGGTGTCACAAGTCACGAGCATCTAAAGAAAAACCTGAACACAACTACAGGGCCAATAATAATATATATGGAAAATTCTGAAAATCAAAGACAACATCCGGTGCCGCGAACGCTGGCGGTCACCTTACTCAGCTACAATAGTCATACCTTCAATCAGCTAAATAACCCGCTACCGGGGTTACAATACATGCAACTGCACGCGAGGTGCAGGGAGTAAAGTGAGTACTTCCAACTCAGTGGTAATAAGAGTAAATAATAACTGAGAGGCAAGAAATCACGTAAGAGCACTCCATCACGCTATATAGGACAGTACAACTCTCTCAGAAAAACAATAAACCCGTGAAAATCCTTTAGAAAATATCTGACTCAGTTTAAAACCTCTTTTGAAAACCTCTTTTTCCAACAATCAAGCAAATGAATGCGTAATCAGATAGTGCAAGTCCGCACATAAGTCAGCCCCTCGGGCACAGCACTCCACAAACAATTAACACCAGGGCGTCTGGTAAACAGTGCAAGAAGTAACATGAATGCCAATGAAATGAGAGTGCTGAATGTCATGACACGTAATACAAACAGGAACCAATGCATGAATGCAATGCAATGCACATGACCGCTGCGACGTGCAGCCCGATCCATTTGGGTACCCGCGCTCACTGTGGGGGTTCAGACTCCGGAGGGGCTCCTACAGCCCAAGCGCAATATCAATATCACACCGCTGTGGCGCGCAACCCGATCCATCCTCAGTCTAGAAATGCACATAAGCCCCTTGGGCAATAGTAAAATAACAGTCTCAACTCAAAACGTCAGTAAAATATCATTTAGGTTTTTAAATCTTAGAAAGATAGCTGAGTTTGCAAAACAGTATTTTAAACCTTGGACTGTGATAAAATAATATGCAAAGTAATGCAAAAACAGTGATATCAATCCCTGAAGGATTCAAACAATTGGCACGAAGCCCAAATATGGCAATCAAACCAAATAATGATGATAACAAGTAGTTTCAGTCAATTACGCAATAAAACCAACAACCGGGACGGACTAAGTCACAATCCCCAACGGTGCTCTACCCCACGCTCATACCTGGCGTGCAAGTCACCACAATACAGCACTATGATGTGCAAATCCGGGGTTTCAAACCCTCAGGATATCATTTACAAGTATTACTCACCTCGGACCGGTGAAATCCCTAGTTCGCGACGCCTTTGCCCCTCAATCGGCCTCCACGCGCGTCGAATCTAACCAAAACCAGAGCGAATACATCACAATATGCTAAGGGAACAATTCCCAATCGAAAACAATCGAAAATTAGCAAGAATCTCGAAACTAGCAAAACCCGAGCCCGGTCCCGCTTCTCGAAAAATTATGAAATTCACATCACCGGATTTCTCGTCTCGCCACGAGTCCATACATATAAAATTTACCAAAATCGGAGTTCGTTTGACCCTCCAAATTCCATTTTTACATCATAATTTTTCTCAAGCCCTAACTTCCATTTTTAACCTTTAATTCCTTGGATTTTCAGTGTTAATCCATGATTTTACACCATAATATCATAATCTAAGTCTAAGAATCCATACCTGATGATAGCCCTCGAAACCCTCTTCAAAAATCGCCCAAAATCTCCTTAGTCCGAAGTCCAAAATGTTTCTTCTCTTTCAAAATCGTGAAAACACTGTTCACTTAAACTCAGCCAGGTTTCGCTTCTGCGGTTGGGATACCGCACCTGCAGCTCCCGCTTCTGCGCAAAATATAAAAACCGCTTCTGCGGTAACACCCGCTCCTGCGATGTCCGCTTTTGCGGACTGCCTTCCGCTTCTGCGGAAATTGCCAAGCCCTCAAGGACCGCTTCTGCGATCACAGCTCCGCTTAAGCGGCTCCGCTTCTGCGGTCCAAGACCCGCAGAAGCGAGAATACCAGAAACAGCATGCCTTCAGCTGTATGAAATTCCAAAAACTCCCCGTTAGCCATCCGAAATCATCCTGAGGCCCCCCGGGACCTCAACCAAAAGCACCAACATGACTTAAAACATTATCCAAACTTATTCCAATCATCAAAACACATCAAACAACACTAAAATTATCGATTCTCATCGGATTCAAGCCTAAGTTCTTTAAAAACTTCTGAAACTCGCATTCGATCAAAAACCCAACCAAGCAACGTCCGACTGACCTGAAAATTTGCAGACATATCCAAAATCACCTAACGAAGCTACTGCAACTCTCGAAATTCCATTCCGACCCTCGGATCAAAATCTCACCTATCAACCGGAATCGCCAAAATACTAACTTCGCCAATTCAAGCCTAATTCTACACCGGACCTCCAAAATCAATTCCGATCGCACTCCTAAGTCACAAATCATTTCCCGAAGCTAACCGAATCACCGGAAATCACATCCGAGCCTTCTAACTCATAAGTCAATGTCCGGTTGACTTTTCTAACTTAGGCCTTCCTTAAAGAGACTAAGTGTCTCATTTCTTATCAAAACCAATCCAAATCAACTCTAACACACCACATACCGATAACGAAACATAAAGAAGCATAAAATGGGAGAAACGAAGCAGTAACACATGAGACGACGGGTCGGGTCGTCACAGTGGACTTGGTCAGCCGATCCACAATCACCCAAATGGCATCGAACTTCCTCAAAGTCCGTGGGAGTCCAACTATGAAGTCCATGGTGATACATTCCCACTTCCACTCCGGAATTTCTATCTGCTGAAGCAAGCCACCCGGTCTCTGGTGCTCATACTCTACCTGCTAACAATTGAGGCACCGAGCCACATACCCAACTATATCTTTCTTCATCCGCCTCCACCAATAGTGCTGCCTCAAATCCTGGTGCATCTTCGCGGCACCCGGATGGGTGGAATACCGCGAACGGTGGGCCTCCTCTAGAATCAACTCCCGAAGCCCGTCAACATTGGGTACACAAATCCGACCCTGCATCCTCAATACCCCGTCATCACCAATGGTCACATCTCCGGCATCACGATGTAGAACCTTGTCCTTGAGGACAAGAAAATAAGGGTCATCAAACTAACGCGCCCGGATACGATCAAACAAGGAAGACCAAGAAACCACACAAGCAAGGACCCGACTGGGCTCTGAAAGATTCAATCTCACAAACTTACTGGCTAAGGCCTGGACATCCATCGCCATGGGCCTCTCAGCTACCGTTGGATAAGCCAAACTCCCCAAACTCTCTGCCCGATAACTCAAAGCATCGGCCACTATATTGGCCTTGCCCGGGTGATACAAGACGGTGATATCATAGTCCTTCAGCAGCTCTAACCACCTCCTCTGGCGCAAATTAAGGTCCTTCTGCTTGAACAGATGCTGCAAACTCTGGTGATCAGTATAGATCTCACAAGGCACACCGTACAAATAATGACACCAGATCTTCAAGGCGTGAACAATAGCACCTAACTCGAGATCATGGACAGGATAATTCTTCTCATGCACCTTCAGCTGTCTGGACGCGTAGGCAATCACCCTACCGTCCTGCATCAATACCGCTCCCAGGCCAATCCTCGAGGCATCACAATAGACAGTATAATACCCCGAACCGGTTGGCAATATTAATACTGGGGCTGTAGTCAAAGCTGTCTTGAGCTTCTGAAAGCCCTCCTCACACTCCTCCGTCCACCTGAACGGAGCACCCTTCTGGGTCAGCCTGGTCATAGGTGCTACAATAGATGAAAACCCCTCAACAAATCGACGGTAATAACCCGCCAAGCCAAGAAAACTACGTATCTCTGTAGCTGAGGATGGTCTGGGCCGACTCTGCACTGCTTCCACCTTCTTTGGATCCACCTTTATCCCCTCACTTGATACTACGTGACCCAAGAATGCCACGGAATCCAACCAGAACTCACATTTTGAGAACTTTGCATATAACTTCTTTTCTCTCAAAGTCTGAAGCACTGTCCTTAGGTGCTATTCATGATCTTCCCAACTCCGGGAGTATACCAGAATTTCATCAATAAAGACAATGACGAATGAGTCAAGATATGGATGGAATACACTGTGCATCAAATGCATGAAGCCTGTTGGGGCGTTGGTCAGCCCAAATGACATAAGAAGGAACTCGTAATGACCATGCCGAGTCTTCAAGGCAATCTTCGGGATATCTGGCTCCCATATCTTCCACTGATGATAACTTGAACGCAAGTCAATCTTAGAAAACACACGAGCACCCTGTAACTGATCAAACGGGTCATCAATACGAGGCAAAGGATACCAGTTCTTCACTGTAACTTTGTTCAACTGGTAATAATCAATGCACATGCGCATAGAACCATCCTTTTTCTTCACAAACAAGATAGGAGCACCCCAAGGTGATACACTAGGCCGAATAAAACCCTTATCAAGCAATTCCTGTAACTGCTCCTTCAACTCCTTCAACTCAGGAGGAGCCATACGGTATGGAGGAATAGAAATGGGCTGAGTGCCTGGCAAAAGATGAATGCTAAAATCAATATCTCTGTAGGGCGGCATGCCTGGAAGATTAGCTAGAAACACATCAGAGAAATCCCATACTACTGGGACTGAATCAACTGTAGGGGTATCAATACTGACTTCTCTCACATAAGCTAGATACGCGTCACACCCCTTCTCAACCATTCGCTGAGCCTTAAGGAATGAAATAACCCTACTGGGAGTGTGATCTAAGGTACCCCTCCACTCTACTCCTGGCAAAGCTAGCGTCATAGTTTTGGTGTGACAATCAAGAATATCATATTGGGGCGACAACTAGTCCATGCCCAAGATAACATCAAAATCTACCATGCTGAGCAGTAATAAATCGGCTCTTGTCTCAAAACCACTAAGAGCAATCAAACACGACCGATAAATGCGGTCCACAATAAGAGAATCTCCCACAAGAGTAGAAACATAAAAAGGGGAACTCAAAGAATCCAGAGACACACCCAAATGCGGGGCAAAATAAGAAGGACACATAAGAATAAGTGGAGCCTGGATCGAATAAAATCGATGCATCTCTATGACAAACCAGGACAATACTTGTGATGACAGAATCGGAGGCAACAACCTCTGTACGGGAAGGAAGAGCATAATATCTGGCCTGGCCTCCCCCTCTAGGGCAGCCTCTACCTCCCCGACCTCCACCTCTAGCTGGATGGACAGGTGGGGTAGCAACTGGTGCTGTAATCATAGCCTGGGAACTCTGTGGAGCACGCTGTGGCTGAGAAGTCTGTGGAGGTGCACCCCTCCTAAGTCTGGGGCAGTCTCTCAGCATATGGCATGTGTCGCCACACTTAAAACAAGCTCTAGGAGGACGTGGTGGCTGTGACTGGCTCGGGCCAGGTCTGCTGGACTGACCACTGAAAGCACCTCGTGCAGGAGGCGCGCTGGATACTGGAGGTGCATAATAAGGCTCCTGAGGTCTAGGAGGAGCTGGAATACCACTGGCTGCTGGAAGAGTTGAATGAACGGGGCGACTCGTATAACCCCTACCATGATGAACTGCAGCTGGGGCACATGCACCAGAGTAATGGACCGACTCTCGAGACCTCTTGGCCTCTCTCTCCTCTCTATCCCGAGCATGCATGCCCTCTACTCTCCTAGCAATGCTCGCCACCTGCTGATAAGAGATATCCATCTCCAACTCCCGGTCCATGCTGGACCTGATGCTGGGAATAAGCTCCTCAATAAACCAGCAAACTCTCTCACGAACAGTAGAAACCAAGGTTGGTGCATGTCTAGCCAAGTCAGTGAAACGGACAACATACTCCGAAACAGTCATAGTACCCTGACGCAAATGCTCAAACTCTGTGCGCCATGCGTCCCTGAGACTCTGAGGAACATACTCCCTCAAGAACATATCTGAAAACTGGGTCCATGTAAGGGAAGCTGCCTCAGCTAGACTGTCCAACTCAAAAGTACACCACCACTGATAGGCTGCTCCTCGAAGCTGGAAGGCAGTGAAAGAAACCCCACTCGATCCTGATATACCCATAGTATGGAGGATACGGTAGCACTTCTCTAGAAATCCCAGAGCATCATCTGACGCTAGACCACTGAATGTAGGAGGCTGGTACTTCTTGAACCTCTCAAGTCTCCTGTGCTCCTCCTCTGAAGCTACTGCCCTATCCTCGGGCTGAACTGGGGCTGCAGGCGGTACTGATATATCCTCTGGAACCTGCTCGACCTGTACTTGCTGCTCAAGAGTGCGGGCGGCGGGAGTCTGTGCTCCTCCCCTGGCCTGAGATGTGGCCGCAGCAAGGGGAATCAACCCTACCTGAGCTAGAGTGGTGTACATACTCATGAACTATGCAAGGGTCTCCCGAAGAGCTGGAGTAGTATTAGCAGTAGGCATATCAGGTGCCTGGGCTCCGGCTGGAGCGGCTGGTGGCTCCTCTGTGGCAGCCCGTCCGGGTGCTCTGGCTGCACCATATGCGCATCCTCGGCCTCTACCCCGGCCCCGACCTCTGACGGCTCTAGCATGGGGCGCGGGTGCCTGGTCATTTTTGGTAGCACGTGTCCTCACCATCTATGAGAGAATAGAAGACAGAGGTTTAGAATTTTTGATATCAAAGTCTCGCACGACAAGGAAATCAAATAAAGTGGAATTTTCCTAATAATTACATAGCCTCTCGTAGATAAGCACAGACGTCTCCGTACCGATCCGCGAGACTCTAATAAACCGACTTGTGATTCATGACTCCTATGAACCTAGAGCTCTGATACCAGCTTGTCACGACCCAAGTTCTCCCTCCATGAACTGTCGTGACGGCACCTAGTCTCTACGACTAGGTAAGCCTAGCAAATTGCGAAAAAAGGAAAATAAAATACGAAATTAGCAAGTTACGATTAAAACATAATAAAAGAGTTTAAAATTCCACTCGGCATATACAATACACACTCTCAAAACTAAATAAAAAACTTCCAAAACCCGGAATCTCATGAAATCACAAGCTAGAGAAAACCACATAGTGTTCTAACTCCAGAATGTCTAATCAAAAGTAAATACAGGAAGTCTAAAGTTAAAGGGGAGAATAGAGAGGGACTTCTAGGTCTGCGGACGCGGCAGATATACCTCGAAGTCTCTGATATCGCCCACCTCACTGATAGAACGGCTGAGAAGAATAACCTAGATCTGCACACGAAAAACATGTGCAGGAAAGGACATGAGTACACCATAGCGGTACCCAGTAAGTGCTAAGCCTAACCTTGGTCGAGTAGTGACGAGGAAGGTCAGGGCCCTACTGGTTATATATATATATATATATATATATATATAGCATATAAAGCAATATGAAATGTGAAAGTATATTTTAGATACTAACAGTCGATAAAGAATAAAGTCATAGAAAGAAACAACTCAGAACATAGAGATAGCAAAAGGGATCTCCCAGGATACCGTCCCGTAGTCCCAAACATAAATGTGCAGAGGATCTCCCGGGATATCGTCCCATAGTCCAAATCATAAATATGTAGGGGAATCTCCCGGAATACTGACCCTTAGTCCCGAAGTAATTATTCAGTACAGGGGGAATCTCCCGGGATGTCGTCCCGTAGTCCCAAATATAAATATGCAGGGGGAATCTCCCGGAATACCGATCCATAGTCCCAAAGTAAACATGCAGGGGGATCTCCCGGAATATCGTTCCATAGTACCAAAGTAGACACACAATAGTCTCAAGAAAGAATCTACAGTTCTATCCAAGTTCGTACCAAGAAAATAGAGATTTCTATTCTGAACATGCTGCACAGAATTCAAGTAAATAGTTTAAGCAGATAGAACAGTTAAGTCACTTAAGCATGCTTTCCTAAGCTAAACAGTAGGCTTTAAAATACAAGTAGTGTTCAACAAAAAGGAAACACAGATATTTACTTAATGAAAACGGGGTTTTCCAACAATTAGCACGTGTATGCACTCGTCACCCCACGTACACGGCATTCATATAACAACAACAATACCAAATCCTAAGGTAAGTTCCCCCACACAAGGTTAGGCAAGCCACTTTTGACAATCCATTTAGCACACGTCAATTGCGACAACACGTAATGAAAAGATCGGAGTAGGAAAAAATCCATATGAGATTCTTGAGAAAGATTGCACCATACTCCCTTATAATTGCAAGATCTCACGTTGCTTTGAATTGTTAAAGATCCTATTGTATAAGACTTACGTTTGAGACAAATGTTTATAACACACAAACATTCACGTTTTTGAATGCACATAGAAATGAATTTGTGACTTTATTGAATTGGAGAAATCTTCTAAGGCTTTCTGTTGAAGAACGTTACCATTTTCCTATACCTTGTGATTTTAGAGCTTTTTATGGCCTTAGCCAAGAATTCCTTTCAAAGTGACACCTAGAAAGGTGATCTAAGAGTCACTTAAAGACTCTTATACTGTTGCCACATTTTGGGATGGTCAATCTTATCCAACAATGTATTAATTAATTCCTTAGTTAATTTGCTAATCCCCCATTAATCAATAATTAATCAATTATCCACATAATTAAGAATTATCTCAATTTACTTAAAATACTGCTCACTTTTAATACACTTTATACACCTTACTATCATGGCCATGTGGTACCTTGTATGGTTCTAGTCCATAAATATCGGGTATTATAGCTCGGATCGTATTTTTTCCCAAAATGTCAAACTTTGACGAAACTCATCTTCTTCGATTTGCTTACCCTCTCACCTTCACGAATTTACTTATCACTTGTTTGAAATAATGTGATACTTATAGTCCCAAAATAAATCTCACTCCTGAACTTACGTCGATTAACTTACGACGAAACTTTAACGTGCGAAAATGCGTAATGTAACATCTCATTTTCGAGCTTATATTAATTTACTTATGGTGTACTTCCACGTACGAAAATATGGGTTTAATATTATTCCCCCCTTTGGAACATTCGTCCTTGAATGTTGACTGATGCACTTGTCATTTTCATAACTTATGTTTCCCGAATACTTTAGTACTTTCCTTGCCATCTAGGTAACTGCTCGGTGAATAACTCCAAAGGCCAAGGCATTCCCCCCTTTAGGACTCCTTCTCACGTCATGACTTGTGGTCGGAATCCTTCTAATCTCGTAACTGTTGCTACCTTCTGTCACGTAGCCTGTACGCACTCTGACCTTGTAAATGCGCCTATGCGACTCTTCTCTCCCTTTTCCTCTAGCTTTTAGCCAATCTTAGGCCTCACTTTGTGAACATATACAGAAGTTGAAAAGGCGTCACTCTGGGCATCTATAGGTATGCTGAAGTTCTTCGCTCGGTACTTTGTCAAACTTACGAATATTGCTATATCTTATTTTATAGCCTCGGCTCTCCATCCGTGTGAATTTACTGCACCTAGGTAGGTCATATTATATCATAACTCTTACTTCGATTTGTCGTTACTGAGGTCTGCTACCAAACTCCAGGTTACTCTCGTTGCTTATCCTGCATGTATAAATCTAAGTCCTTTAATGCTTCTTCATCACTGTTCATCTTAAGATGCCTAATCTCATCTCATACGTTGTGATTTTTATCCACTCATTGTTAATTCACCTCAATATTGATCTATAATCTACCACTAATAACTTGATCTCTTATGTAACACCGCCGCTAGGGCTCACGTCTCATCGGGGACGTCTGGAGTAATTAGATTGGTCCACCTGGGGGCGATACTGTACTTCCATAACCCTATTTAATAGCATCCCAATGTGATTCACCTTACGTGGGTATTTTAAATCCTGTATAATTCATGAAATCATTACACAATCGAATGCCCAAACGTCATCCTTCATCTATCACCATTACACTCTCATTCTACTACCAGGGCAACATTCCATCTCTTCTAAATGCTACTAGTCTTAGACTCATTTGAGTTCATTCAGGCTATACTGAGCTTTCTATAACTTAGAGAACCCATCAGCTCTCTTGTTTTCACGGGCTTAATCCCGAGGGCTTATCCACTTTCGTCACCTTCTCACTTGCCTTTTCTTATCCGTACTCCTGTCTTCCCAAAACCTTGTCGCTCTACCATAATGTCACGACCCAAATCGATGGGCCGCGACGGGTGCCTGAGTCCTACCTGTCAAACACCCCTAATCATGCGTCTAAGATATAAACCTGAATAACATCTGCTGAATTATGAGAATAATGTACATGAAGGAAATCTGCCCCAAAAGGCATACATACAAATACGTGCAACATACGTAGGGCGAGCCGACAAGGCTGCTATAGACAACTATACATCTCAAAACTGGAAGCCGGCAAGGCCACATACTATCGAACTAGACATACTGTCTACAGACCTCTAATAGAAATATAACTGTACAAAGACAGGACTGAGCCACGTCATAACCATATATATATACAAACATATCGTACCAAAATCAAAAGCAGCTCCGAATCAAGTGGAGCACACCAACTCTCGCTGATCAAGGATCCTAAGAAGGGGGACCGTCAGCTTGCCTACCTGCACCTGCGGGCATGAAACGCAGGCCCCGTGAAATAGTGCGTCAGTACGAAAAATGTACTGAGTATGTAAGGCATGAAAATCAGTACATAAGAGACATAGATGAAATATGGAATAAAAAAATCCATCTGTTAATCTGAATAACTTTATAAATCCTGAAACATTTATAATGTCATGCACGTGTATATAAATGTCGTGTCATGCATAGGTATAGATGTACATAATATCATCAAGTCTCTGAGGGCATCCAATCATATCGTCTCGGCCACTGTGGGCAACATCATCAACATATACCAGCTGATCAGGTGGTGGTGCGTATATAACGCCGTAACCTTTTCCCATATCCCATATACATATATTAAAATATATACGCGTATATAATGCCATCTGGTCATGGGTCCATGCACATGTATAAATGGGTGAAATGCATGAAAAATACGTAAAAATCTCAATATTCCTTCGGGATAAACTTTTTCAACTGCGTATTATTCTGAGACGCATGAACAGAAGATAATAATAATTCACATGGGGAATCAAGAATATAGACACCCCAAATATTTCTATGAATAGAGTAATTTGTGAAAACTGTGCGTTTGCTTGTATCTTCAGTATAATTTGGACCATGCCAAAAGAAAGAAGGGGTGGCCTTAACATACCTGGAGTAGGGAAAACTCCGTATAATATTTCGTTGGAAACCTTCGCGGATTAAACTTAGAACCTTAAAATCGGATTAAGCTTCTGTTTTTTGAATTTTTTGACGAAATTAGCTCCTGCTTCTTTGAAATTTTTGAACGAAATTTTAAGCTTCTTGCTTGTTGAAGTGCTGAACGAATTTCTTAAGTTCTGTTCTTGAATTTTTCATACCAAGAAAGGGATGCATTCTTGCTTTTTGGAATGACTAACGTTACTTTATCCAAATGAATTAGAACAAACTTCTTTACTTAATTAGTTCAATTAAACCATAGATAGCCACCTAGGATTTTCGCTTACTTAGTCACTTCATGTGGTAAGCTAGTGCTGCCACATCTTTGGAGTGTAATTTTGTAAATTTTTTTCACTTATTAGTTAATTGGGTAATGTTCCATTAACTGGGTAACATCCTTCCCCCCCCTAGAAACATTTGTCCTTGAATGTTCAACTCCACGTGATCTATATAACTTTGGCAGGGTCGCCTTTGTAGCAACACTACTACCAATTCTCCCTGTAGAAGCTTAATAACCCAACGCCACACAGGATCATAATTATGAATAACGACAATGGCCTCACATGACCAACGATAATAACCAACACAAGAATTTATACACGTACCTTATGGTTATGACGTCTCAGTCAGTCGGACCCTTCTCTAGAGGAGGAAATAAGTAGGGATATCTAGATTTCATGTCTTCCTCGGCCTCCCAAGTCATTTCTTCCACATTGTTGTTCCTCCAAAGTACTTTCACGGAGGCTACCTCCTTATTCCGTAGCTTGCGGATTTGTCGGTCTAGGGTGGCAACCGGAATTTCCTCGTATGACAAGTCCTCTGTAATCTGTACATCATCCATGGGCACCACTCGGGTAGGAACGTCAATGCACTTCCATAACATAGATACGTGAAAAACCGGATGGACAGACTCCAACTCGAGGGCAATTCTAACTCATAAGCTACTTGGCCCACTCTCCGAATGATCCTATATGGCCCAATATACCGTGGGTTAAGTTTGCCTTTCTTGCCAAACCTCATCACACCCTTCATAGGTGACACCTTTAAGAATACCCAGTCATCAACCCCGAAATCTAAATCTCGACGCCGCACGTCAGAATATGACTTTTGATGACTCTGAGCTGTCAATAGTCGATCCCAGATAAGCTTTACTTTTTCTATGGCTTGCTGAACCAGGTCTGGCCCATGTAACCCAGATTCTCCAACATCAAACCACCCTACAGGCGACCTACACTTCCGTCCGTAAAGAGCTTCATATGGAGCCATCTGAATACTGGAATGGTAACTATTATTATATGCGAACTCAATAAGCGGCAGATGATCATCCCAGCTACCTTTGAAGTCTATTACACAAGCTCGTAACATATCCTGCAGTGTCTGAATAGTACGCTCAGCTTGTCCTTCTGTCTGGGGATGAAATGCTGTACTAAGACTTACTTGAGTGCCTAATCCTTTTTGGAAGGACCTCCAGAAGTTAGCTGTAAATTGAGCTCCTCTATCTGAGATAATAGTTACAGGAACACCATGCAGTCGTACTATTTCCTAAATATAAAGCCTTGCATAATCCTCTGAGGAATATATAGTCCTAACGGGCAGAAAATGGGCTGGATTTGTAAGCCTATCAACAATCACCCATATCGAATTGAACTTACACTGGGTACGAGGTAAGCCTACGATGAAGTCCATATTGATTACTTCCCATTTCCAAGTCGGAATCTCCATAGCTTGCAATAACCCATCGGGTTTTTGATGCTCAATCTTAACCTGCTGACAGTTAGGACACTGAGCAACAAATTCGACTATATCCTTTTTCATTCCGTCCCACCAATATACTTTCCTCATATCATTATACATCTTTGTTGCTCCTGGATGGATAGAATAACGAGAATAGTGAGTTTCTCCCATAACCTGCCGACGCAGCCCTACAACATTAGGCACACATAATCGCCCTTGATATCTAAGAACTCCATATTCTGTAATTTCAAACGGTGTCTTCTCCTTCTGAGGAGTGGTATCCCTATAATGAACTAACACGGGATCCTCGTACTGGCGTTCGTTTATTTCAGTTACTAAAGATGATGTTGCCGTATCCTAAATAGTAATTCTAATATCACCTGAGTCCAGTAACCGAACTCCAAGACTAGCTAGCTGATGAACCTCATGGGATATTCCCCTCTTTTCTGGCTGTAAATATGATAGGCTACCCATAGATCTACGGCTGAGGGCGTCGGCTACTACATTCCCCTCCCCGGATGGTATAAAATATCAACATCATAATCTTTAAGTAGCTCCAACCATCTCCTTTGACGTAGATTCAATTCCTTTTGCTTGAAGATGTACTGGAGGCTCTTATGATCCGTATAGATATCAACATGAATGCCATACAAGTAGTGCCTCCACATCTTTAGTGCATGAATCATCGCAGCTAAATCTAAATCGTGGGTCGGGTAGTTCTTCTCGTGCTTTCTTAGTTGTCTAGAAGCATAAGCCACAACTTTACCATGCTGCATTAGCACATAACCCAATCCAACGCCTGAAGCGTCACAATAGATAACATAACCATTGGTTCCTTCTGGGAGCGTTATAACCGGTGCTAAAGTTAATATGTCTTTTAATGCCTGGAAATTCCGTTCGCAAGCATCAGTCCATTGAAACTTTGCTCCCTTCTGAGTCAACTTTGTCAAAGGTGCTGAAAGGGAAGAAAACCCTTCCACAAATCTCCTGTAATAACCTGCCAAACCGAGAAAGCTACGAACCTCCATCGGTGTTGTGGGTCTAGGCCAAGTCTTTACTGCCTCAATCTTTTGTAAATCCACCCGGACGCCTTCACCCGAAACGATATGCCCAAGGAAAGCTACAGAGTTTAACCAGAATTCACATTTAGAAAATTTTGCATACAACTTCCCTTTTTGTAGAGTTCTGAGCACAGTACGCAAATGATCTGCATGTTCAGCCTTTGAACGAGAATACACCAATATATCATCGATAAATACAATTATGAATAGATCTAAAAAGGGCCCGAATACACGGTTCATCAAATCCATGAACACTGCTGGGGCATTGGTCAAACCGAACGACATAACACGAAACTCAAAGTGCCTATATCTTGTCCTGAATGCTGTCTTTGGAATATCTTCATCCTTAACCCTTACCTGATGGTACCTGGACCTCAAGTCTATTTTTGAATAACACTTGGCACCTTGCAAGTGATCAAATAAATCATTAATCCTCGGGAGCGGGTACTTATTCTTGATCGTTACCTTATTCAGCTGTCTATAATCAATACACATCCGTAAGGAACCATCTTTCTTCCTCACAAATAACACAGGTGCTCCCCATGGTGATGTGCTAGGTCTGATAAAGCCTTTTTCAAGCAAGTCCTTTAGTTGTTCTTTCAACTCTTTCAGCTTCGCAGGGGCTATTCTATTGGGAGGAATAGATATTGGGTAAGTATCTGGTAGTAGGTCAATAGAAAACTCAATTTCTCGCTCTGGCGGGAGACCCGGAAATTCATCGGGAAACTCATTAACCACTAGGATGTACTGAATGGTTGGTGACTCTACTTCCATATCCTGAACCTGAACTAAGTGATAACTATAGCCCTTGTTGATCATCTTCCTTGCCTTGAGATAGGAAATAAATCTACCTCTCGGCGACGCCGTATTACCTTTCCACTCCAAAACAGGCTCCCCTGGAAATTGAAATCGGACTATCTTTGATCTACAATTAACGTTGGCATGACAAGAAGCCAACCAATCCATACCTATGATAACATCAAATTCTACCATATCCAACTCGATTAAGTCTGCTACGGCAGATCGACCATGAATTACTATTATACAACCCCTATATACTTGCTTAGCTATCACCGAGTCGCCAACAGGTGTAGACACCTCAAAAGGTTTAACCAATTCAGGTTTTATTTCAAACTTACTAGCAGCCAACGAAGTAACGTATGATAAGGTAGAACCTGGATCAATCAGTGCATATACATCATATGAGGAGACTGATAATATACCTGTAACAACATCAGGCGATGACTCTTGGTCCTGTCGTCCTGCCAACGCATAAATGCAGTTCTGAGGACTGCTCAAGCTAGATGCTCCGCCTCTGCCTCTACCATGACTTATTGGTGCTTGCAGACCTTGACCAGGGGGGCGTACTGATGATGACGAACCGGCTACAGATCCCGCTGGCTGAGCTATGCTTGCATCTCCTCTCATCGGACAATCCCTCATAATGTGGTCCGGATAACCACAAGTATAACAAACACCTAATCCCATACGGCACTGCCCGGTATGTTGCTTACCACATTGAGCACATCGTGGCAAGGGCGGCCTCATCTGATTTGACTCACCCCTATACTGTGAACCTGAGGCCCTGAAATTCTGACCAGACCCTGAATATGAGGAACGATCAAATCTCTTACCACCAAAAGGGGGCGCGCTAGCCGATGGCTGGGCTGGATACCTCGAGTATTGCTGTCTCTGACCACCTTGAAACTCACCAGAAGGACCCGAAGACCTCGCTCTCCTATTCTGGGCCCTATCATGCTCACGATCGGCCCTCTGTTTCTGTTTACGCTCCTCTCTACCCTGAGTGTACGCCTGAATACGAGAAATATCCATGTCTGGCTGAAGTGAGACCAACATACAATCGTTAAGCAAGTGAGGCTCTAATCCCATCACGAACCAGTGAACCCGATCCTCCATCTTAGATACAATAGTGGGTGCATACCTAGCCAACAAATCAAACTGAAGACTATACTCCCGAACACTCGTGTTACCCTGCCGAAGGGTCAAGAACCTATCAACTCTGGCCCGTCTAAGCTCCGGTGGCAGATAATGACGAAGAAAAGCCTCTGTAAACTCCTGCCATACTGCTAGAGGGGCATCCTCACCTCTGGACAATTCCCAAGACTCGTACCAATTAACTGCAACATCTCGGAGTCTATTGGAAGCTAGCTCAACTGACTCAGTCACAGTGGCCTTCATTACCCGTAACGTCCTCTACACTCTATCAATAAATACCTGAGGGTCCTTGTTTAGATCTGCCCCAGTGAATACCGGAGGGTCTAAATTAATGAAGTTACGAACCCTCGCACTGGCAGACCTATCTGCATGACCAATACCTATTTCTGAACGCCGAGCCTGCGCGGCTACTAATCGGGTTAATAGCCGAATAGCATCTCTCATCTCCTGACCCCGTGTATCTGGCTGAGGTGCTGAATGTACAGGGGCGGGCGCTGGAGCTGGTGCCCCTCGGAGCTCTTCTGGAAAGGGCGGGGCATGTGACATCTGAGATGGAATCTCACTATGAGACTCTCCCCGAGCCCTGGTAACTCGTGGCGCTCGACTAGTAGTCTCACCAGCCACGGACTTTCCCTTCTAGGCGGCCGTACTCTTTGGAGGCATCGCTGAAAATATAACATATCGTTACGAACATGAATTCTTGTATCGCACAATCTGATATAAAAAGAGAGGATAACATCCTATATGTCCTGTAGCCTCCTGTCTATAAGTGTGGTGCATAACACACCCATAAACAAGACTCTACTAGACACGGTCTCTAGACAACCCTAGGACAGAACAACTCTGATAACACTTTGTCACGACCCAAATCGATGGGCCGCGACGGGTGCCTGAGTCCTACCTGTCAAACACCCCTAATCATGCGTCTAAGATATAAACCTGAATAACATTTGCTGAATTACGAGAATAATGTACATGAAGGAAGTCTGCCTCAAAAGGAATACATACATATACGTGCAACATACGTAGGGCGAGCCGACAAGGCTGCTATAGACAACTATACATCTCAAAACTGGAAGCCGGCAAGGCCACATACTATCCAACTAGACATACTGTCTACAGACCTCTAATAGAAATATAACTGTACAAAGACAGGACTGAGCCACATCATACCCATATATATACACAAACATATCGTACCAAAATCAAAAGCAGCTCCGGATCAAGTGGAGCACGCCAACTCTCGCTGATCAAGGATCCTAAGAAGGGGGACCGTCAGTTTGCCTACCTGCACCTGCGGGCATGAAAGGCAGGCCCCGTAAAATGGGCATCAGTACGAATAATGTACTAAGTATGTAAGGCATGAAAATCAGTACATAAGAGACATAGATGAAATATGGAATAAAGAACTCCGTCTGTAAATCTGAATAACTTTATAAATCCTGAAACATTTATAATGTCATGCACGTGCATATAAATGTCGTGTCATGCATAGGTATAGATGTACATAATATCATCAAGCCTCTGAGGGCATCCCATCATATCGTCTCGGCCACTGTGGGCAACATCATCAACATATGCCAGTTGATCAGGTGGTGGTGCGTATATAATGCCGTAACCTTTTTCCATATCCCATATACATATATTCACATATATACGCGTATATAACGCCATCTGGTCATGGGTCCATGCACATGTATAAATGGGTGAAATGCATGAAAAATACGTAAAAATCTCAATATTCCTTCGGGATAAACTTTTTCAACTGTGTATTATTCTGAGACCCATGAACAGAAGATAATAATAATTCACATGGGGAATCAAGAATATAGACACCCCTAATATTTCTATTAATAGAGTAATTTTTGGAAACTGTGTGTTTGCTCGTTTCTTCAGTATAATTTGGACCATGCCAAAAGAAAGAAGGGGTGGCCTTAACATACCTGGAGTAGGGAAAACTCCGTATAATATTCCGTTAGAAACCTTCGTGGATTAAACTTGGAACCCAAAAATCGGATGAAGCTTCTGCTTTTTGAAATTTTTGACGAAATTAGCTCCTGCTTCTTCGAAATTCTTGAACGAAATTTTAAGCTTCTTGCTTGTTGAAGTGCTGAACGAATTTCTTAAGTTCTGTTCTTGAATTTTCCAAACCAAGAAAGGGATGCATTCTTGCTTTTTGGAATGACTAATGTTACTTTATCCAAATGAATTAGAACAAACTTCTTTACTTAATTAGTTCAATTAAACCATAGATAGCCACCTAGGATTTTTGCTTACTTAGTCACTTAATGTGGTAAACTAGTGCTGCCACGTCTTTGGAGTGTAATTTTGTAAATTTTTATCCGCTTATTAGTTAACTGGGTAATGTTCCGTTACCCGATAATTAACGAATTACCCGCATAATTTAAAAATTGCCACAAATTACTTAAAATTCTACTTATTTTTAATATACTTTATATATACTTTTACATTATTCTACCGTGGTCATATGGTACCTTGCATGGTACTAGTTTATAATTATCGGGTATTATCGCTCGACCCATATTTTATCCCAAATTGGCCATTTTCAATGAAACTCATTTTCTTTAATTCGTGTACCCCTTTATCCTTCATAACACTTATTTATCGCTTGTTATAAATAGCGCAAATACATTAATGTCAAGATGATCTCATCCCCGAGTCTACGTCAATTAACTGAAGACGAAAATTTTAACGTACGAAAATGCGAGATGTAACACATACTTTAGCTTGGCGACCTACACATATCTTTTTATACTACCTGTAACCTTCTTTCAACTTGCTTGCACCATAGATTTCCTTGTGTTATTCTGGAACATCAAGCGAGGCATCACATTGTCTCTAATTCCTCTTTACTCTCTTAACCAGACCTCTCAGTACCTAGCAACCTTAGGCTGGAAGGTATGCCCCTGACAATGCCGCTATTATTTCTGGATACTGAATCCCAACGCTTCTAGACTTCTATTTGAAGTATGGACTATACACAACCTTCCGCATGTGAATATCTCATACGTTGTTCACCTTTACCTTGCTTACCTTAAAATCTCACATCACATCTTCTATCTCTTTCATGACCTCCCTTCCATATAGGTATAATTCACGTCCATAACTTGAAGCTATATTATAATACTTGCACCTCTGGTGCATACACAATCCGGTTGGAGCTTCGTACTGACTTCTTATGAGGCTGGTACTTTTCTAACCAGCTTTATCGTAGGGCCGTTATAGAATATGGTTGTTGTACTATCTCTCTTGCACCCTGATATTAAGAGTAATTCTGCAATGTTCTCAATCACGATGTCCATAATTTCCTGGGTACAATAATCAAACTCCTGATTTACTTGGGTGATGTAATTCTTTAGTTTCCTCTTTTCTCTGATCAACCGTTATGTAGGCTTAAGCTATCTTCCGATCTATGGCTCATGGTGTTAGTTATTACTTTAGCCCTTCAAGGACGCTATGGACTATCCGTGATTTAATCTTCTAACAATTCGATCCTTTGTCTATGACCTGGGCTCAGTTCTTTCATTTAACTTAAACCAGAATCTTCTACGGCTATATGATTGTCAATATATATGCTGCATGGATAATACTCCGAGCTCTTAAGTGCGTTCATAACGTAACCAACTCTAGATCAGTAATCGAATAATTCCTTCCGTTCCTTCTCAGCTTTCTTTAAACGTAGGTAATTACTTTTCCTGGTCTTGCTGCCCCCTGTTTGCGTGCATATTTAGCTTATCTTAGTGCCCACGCATATTGGAATTCCATACAACTTATATGATCTTGAATATTAATTCTGATTTTACTTCCCTATTCATTAGCCACGGTAGGTGCCATTTTCTTATGGAGTGCATATATTGTTGTTATGAGACTGTTGTTACATGACCATTTCCTCTTTAGGTCACTGTGCTTAGGTTGAAGCCTTCTTCCTTATTTCCTCGGCTAGTTTTCTTTGTAGTACTTAGGGAGACCTTCTGGCTCTTGTAAAGTTGCAAGCTGGTTATATCATTTACCCGACGGAATTTTTGATGTTTGTAATCACCTTTAATTATCCTTAGTTACTTACCTTCACGCCCTTGTGCTTGTAGGGTTGCTTCTGAACTAATATTTTGACTATCTTCTCAGTGGCATTCCCTTTTATTTGAGTAACACTCATATGGTACCTTTAACTACCCCAACTTCTATCTTAATACTTCTCAAGGATCACGATGTCATATTTGCGAGACTGAATTCCCCATGTTGGGGTTTACTATGTTTATCTTGCACGATCTGTTGATTTGTCTATATACTCTTGTCTAGCCATAACTAGGATCTTCCTGAATCAATTACTAACTACTCGTTGGCCCATCCTCATATCAATATTCCATGTAATCTTTCTTGGGTTATATCCTTTATCTTAACTTACCTCTCGCACTGGCTCCTTATTCATCAATAACATCTCGGGCAGGAAGCCTCACTTCCTCTTCTTGACGCTGTGTTTGCATAATGTTCTGGAATCGTAGCATATCTGTAGGCTTTGAATAAGTGCAATCTCATCCCTTTTTCATTTCATCCCATTCTTCCTTTTCCATTCCATAACTACTAGAACCACTTAATTCTGACCTAATGCCACATCACTCCATATTCCCTCCCTTTAGAGGAGTACTAATACTTAGCGCTACGACGATCTACCTATAGATGTTTTACTTCTTTATCTTTGGCGTCTTCTCACATTATTGATGGCCCTTACTCGCCTTGCGGTGATCCTTCTGTACAAAGGATAGCAACTTTCCTTACTCGTGAGGGTGACACTTAGTATAACTGGCACATACAGTCCCTCAAGCTTAACTTTGCTCACATCGCTTTCTTTAGGGAAACGTCTTCTTGAATGACCTTTCTTTGAATTTCTTATGAATCTTCTTCTGTTGTCCATTCTATTATTGCTGGAATGCAATCTGAAATTCTCATGATGCCGATCATTATTAAATTACTCAGTCCCTAATTCATGTTTATCTTACCTTGTTCACCAGCCCATACTGATTTCTATTATTTTGGGGTCTAACTTTTCCTTCTAGCAGTCGCGTTGGAGTCACGAACTTATTTCTCGAAATGAGGATACAACCTTATGGCCTATACTCTTTTGTTGTCTCCTGGCCTTGCACCTCTCGTATTTTCCTTCCCTCGATTATAGACTATGTAACACTGTCATTTCATTCTTTTTTTTCCATCGTTGTCATCCATGTATCACATCTCAATCATAATGCTTCATTAACTGTCTTCTTATTTCCCGCTAATATTTATGTCTATCACTTTATTCTAAATACACGAACAAAATATTCCTTTGCTCTTAGCTCCCCTTGCTCCATCCATTGGCTCTTCGAGTTGCCTAACATTCTCTCTCTACTAACGGGAGCCATACTAAGATAATATTTATCCCTTTCAAGGCTTTCAGTGCCTATCTTTGTAGTACTCATATCTAGCCGTACCATTTTAGAGTGCACCATCTGGGTGTCTCACAAGGAGATCTATTAGCATATTTGCACTATCCTTCGGAAATGTCAACTAACGCAAACATCCCATCCCCCTTTTTGGGTCACTCTAACCCCAACCTGATCCTGATATCCATCTTTCTGTTATGCTACTTTTGTTAACTTCCATATGTCATAAATGAAATGGGTGTCGCCATTTGTACATACCTCTGCTACCATTGAAGGTAAATCAAAATGCTTATATCTCCCGTCCTGAATAGTAAATAATGATAGTATTCATTAACTGGCGCCTCGTACCCTTCTTCACCTTGCTTCTTTTACTTGTTGAGACTTGTACTATCTACTAAATCTCTCATTGACTTTCACCATAAGGGTGGATAGATATCCTTGCCTTAAGGCTCCTTATCAAGAGGCTTACACGTCTTAGCACACACATGATCTACTGAAGACCTTACATTTTCTCATCATAAGCATCATGAAAAATTGAGTTCCTCTGACTCAACTCTTCCATATCTGCATTCAATATCTTACCAATTGGAGGTATCGTCATATTATGGATAAAATAAAAAGCTATGAGTTTGAGTTCTTAAAATGATCTCTACCACAGGATCTAGAGTAAGAGGAAAGAGTGACAGTCCTAAATTCCCTGTAGCCTCTTGCTTATAAGTGTGGTGCACGACACACCCATAAACAAGACTTTACTAGACACGGCTTGTAGACTCCCTAGGACAAAACTGCTCTGATACCACTTTTGTCACGACCCAAACCTATGGGCCGCAATGAGCACCCGGTACCTTACTTAACCGAGTACCAATATAACATATCTTTCTTATTGTACTTTCATTGGAAAATAGACCAAACGGGCCGTCATGGGCTAACTAGAATAAACATAGGGGAGTACTCAATGTAGAACGACCCAACCTGATATAAAAACTTATACATGTGATATATGGGCCTATAAGACCAACATGATCATTTGTAAACTGAAAACATAGGCCGCCAAGGCCATACAAGCATTCGTATACATGACATATGTCTACCAGCCTCTAAGAATACATACTCATCACAAAGGTCGGGGCAGGGCCCCGCCATACCAAACAATACACATCTAAATCATACTGACCAAACAAGCAACTCCGGAGAAAATGGAGTGCACCAACATCTTCCGCTGATCTGATGGCCTATTTGGAGGACCCTCGACCTGTCTATCGGAACCTACGGGCATGAAACGCAGCGTTCCCAGGCAAAAGGTACGTCAGTACGAATAATGTACCGAGTATGTAAGGCACATAAATAAGTACATAACAGACATGGAAGAAATATAGAGTAAATGACTCAACCTGTAAGTCTGGATAACTCTGTAAATCGTGAAGTAATTATAGTGTCATCCATATGCGTATGAATGTCATGTCATGCATAGGTACATGTTTCATAACATCATCAGTCCTCTGAGGGCATCCCATCATAGCATCTCGACCACTGTGGGCAAAATCATCAACGATACCAGCTGATCAGGTGGCGGTGCGTATATAACGTCGTAACCTTTTTCCCATATCCCATATACATATATACGCGTATATAATGCCATCTAGTCATGGGTTAATGTAAATGAATGCAATGCATGAGAAGTACGTCAATAAAATTTCTCGGAACGTCATAAGACCGTTATACCTCTGATTAATATCATGAAAGAAACTTTATCAACTTACGTATTTTCTTAGACCCATGAACAGACGATAGAATAATAATACATATGGGAATTCAAGAACATAGACATCTCTAATACTTCTATGAATAGAGTCATTTATGGAAATTATGCATTTGCTCGTTTCGTTTGTATCGTACGGATCATGCCAAAAAGAAAGAAGGGATAGCCTTAACATACCTGGGTCGATTCTTTTAACAATCCATTTAACACACGTCAATTGCGATAACACGTAATGACAAGATCGGAGTAGGAAAAAATCCATATGAGATTCTTGAGAAAGATTACACCGTACTCCCTTAAAATTGTAAGATCTCACGTTGCTTTGAATTGTTGAAGATCCTATCTTGTATAAGACTTACGTTTGAGACAAATGTTTGTAACATACAAACATTCACGTTTTTGAATGCACATAGAAATGAATTTGTGATTTTATTGAATTGGAGAAATCTTCTAAGCGCTTTCTGCTAAAGAACGTTACGATTTTCCTATACCTTGTGATATTAGAGCTTTTTATGGACTTAGCCAAGAATTCCTTTCACAGTGACAACTAGAAAGGTGATCTAAGAGTCACTTAAAGACTCTTATGCTGCTGCCAAGTTTTGGGATGGTCAATCTTATCCAACAATGTATTAATTAATTCCTTAATTAATTTGCTAATCCGACATTCTAATTATCCACATAATTAAAAATTATCTCAATTTACTTAAAATACTACCCACTTTTAATACATACTATCATGGCCATGTGGTACCTTGTATGGTACTAGTTCATAAATATCGGGAGCATACAACAAGGCGACCAACAGGAAGCCCAAAAAACCCCAGCTCGGGAAGAATAGGAAGTTAGCCTTCATGTTATTTTTGAAATGTTGCAGGCACAACAGCTGGCTATCGCTCAGCTGCAAAGCCGCCCAAAAACTCCTAACATCGTAGCACCGGGAACAACTCCCCCGACCGAACAGGTATCGGAGAGATTGAGCAATAATGGTTCGATAGCCGACCCTGCTATCGTAAAAATGCTCGAGGATCTTACCAGAAGGATCGAATTAGGCGAGAAAATGATAGCAGCCAACGACAAGAAGGTCGAAACTTATAACTCCAGGGTCCACCAAATCCCGGGCGCGCCCCTGCTACTGAAAGGCGTAGACTCGAGGAAGTTCGTGCAGTGGACGTTCCTGGAGGAAGCGGCTCCGAAACCCATTCCAAAGAAGTTCAGAATGCCGGAACTCCCAAAATACAATGGGACCTCAGACCCCAACGAGCATGTTACCGCCTACACGTGCGCAGTGAAGGGCAACGACATAAAAGATGACGAGATCGAGTCCGTCTTGCTGAAGAAGTTCGGGGAAACGCTCTGAAAAGGGGCCATGATGTGGTACTATAACCTAGCTTCTAACTCCATAGACTCATTTGCCATGCTGGCAGACTCCTTCATAAAGGCACACGCCGGTGCCATCAAAGTAGCAACGAGGAAGTCTAACGTATTCAAGATCAGGCAGAGGGGGAACAAAATGCTGCGAGAGTTCGTATCTCGCTTCCAAACGGAACAAATGGAACTACCCCCGGTCTCCGAAGATTGGGCGGTACAGGCCTTCACTCAAGGCCTGAACGAGCGGAGTTCAGTGGCCTCAAGGTAGCTGAAAGAGAATCTGATCGAGTATCCTGCCGTAACCTGGTCGGACGTCCATAACCGATACCAGTCAAAGATCAGGGTCGAGGATGATCAATTAGGAGCCCATTCGGGTTCAGTATACCCGAGCAGGCTCTTAGCGAAGGAATCAAAGCCAAATAAAGAAAGGTATCAGCCATACATCGAAGACGGGAGAAACGCTCCAAGACACAACCCACCTTGAAACGATCGACTGATCAACCGAGGGTAGAATCCTCGGGGGCTCATAAACAGAGCCGGACTCAACGGAAACACGGGGCCAACAGGGGCACCATACCTATCAGAATACAACTTCAACGTTGATGTTTCAGACATCGTGTTTGCCATCGGTAAAATCAAGGATACTAGATGGCCCAGGCCTGTACAATCGGATCTTTCCCTAAGGAATCATAACTTGATATGCGAATTTCACAACACGCATGGCCACAGAACCGAGGATTGTCACCAGCTACGAGAGGAAGTAGCCAGGCTACTCAATAAAGGTCATCTCAGAGAATTCTTGAGCGACCGAGCCAAAAATTAGTTCCGAGAAAAAGAAACGGCCAAGAAGAATGAAGCAAACGAGCCACGACATGTTATCCACATGATATTAGGAGGCATCGACGCTCCCCAGGAACCCGTGATGAGAAGGACAAAAATATCCATCACCAGAGAAAAGCGAACCCGGGGATACGTACCCGAGGATGCCCTCACATTCAGCGAGGAGGACTCCGAGACCTTGTCCCAACCTTATAACGACGCACTGGTAATCTCTTTCCTCGTAAATACATTTCAAATAAAATGTGTACTCGTGGATCCAGGTAGCTCGACAACATTATCAGGTCAAAAGTAATAGAGCAGCTCGGACTGCTAGACCAGATCGTGCCCGCCACTCGAGTCCTCAACGGATTCAACATGGCAAGCAAAATAGCGAAAGGAGAGATCACTCTCCTAGTTAGCGTGGCCGGCACGATCCAAAATGTCAAATTCCATGTCATCGAAGGAGACATGAGGTACAATGCCTTGTTCGGACGACCCTAGATACACTGTATGAGAGCAGTACCGTCCACCCTCCACCAGATGATGAAATTCCCGACAGAAGACGGGATTAAAACCATCCACGGGGAACAGCACGCGGCAAGGGAAATGTTTGCGGCACACGACGTGGCACCGGCACCAATATCTCCACTCTCGAAAGAGCCAAAGGATAATCGAACTACGTCTTCGGCTAAGCCCGATTAGACATAGAAGAGAACCGTACCGAGCCCTCATTACAAATAACAGGGGCATACCAGACCTCGGAACGTCGCCAGCGCATCCCACGATAAGTTATAACCATCTCCCTTTTCATTTTATACTTTATACTAAACCATTATGCAGGCACCCGATCAAAGCAGTCAAATGCACTGACCCAGCCCGAGACTTAAGGTTTTAAAAGCATCCGTTGCACTCTTTTCCTTCGATCGAGCTTTTGTCCCGAAGAGGGTTTTGCCAGCAAGGTTTTTAACGAGGCAACACCTATATGCTACCTAAGGGGAATCCAACAAGTCTTCAAGGCTTCTTTTGCTATCAATCCCGAGCGCCGAAGGACATCCTCTCGGAATATCATCCGCTCAGAAGAGCCAAGAAATTCTAAATAAGGTCCCAATGGGAAAATGATGTACCGGACCAAACGGTCGAATGAACCATGTCCGCACAGCCGAGCCCCCGATGGCGGAGACACATGTACTACTACCAAATAATCAAGGATTGCTTTTTGTCAACATATCTCATGCTCCAAAGAAAACACAGCATTTTCGCCAGAACGATTCCTTCATTAAGAAACGTCCGGAATACTCGGAGACTAGCATCGATAATTCGGCACCCGCGTGACCTCAGGGTCGGAATCTCCAAACTCGTAAGCCCTCAATGAGGCAGCACGAAAATCACGAAATATCTCCAAAAAGAAAAAAAAATGTCCCGAACACTCGGAGACTGGCACCACAAACTCAGAAAATGCACGACCTCAGGGTCGGAATCTCCAAAGTCGTAAGCCCTCAATGAGGCAATTCCGATCTCACGAGTAATGGCTCTTGAGCCAAAACAAACTCGATGACTCGGAGACTGTCGCCAATCTCCATTCAGTAAAAAACCCGAGGCCGTAAGACCCCGAGCGGGCAGACTCGATCTTGTAAGATCTACATAAGGCAACAACAAAAACTGTAAGACCTCAAGCAAGGCATGAATCATACTTGTACCAAGTATCAACAAACTGTAAGACCTCAAAGGCATGAAAATTTTGTAAGACCTTACTACAGGCATAAAATCCCGAAGTTTAGGCTATATATTGCATTTGTAAGATTCCTGAAAAGGCATACCTTCGATATAGACACCTAAACTACTACACTCGGGACCAAAAATGGCTCCGGCCAAACACAAATGACTACGGTCAAACGGCTGTACCAGCCAAACTAACGCGATTCGGGGACACCCGACTATTGCTACAAAATCATAGGCCATTAATTCGAATCTACTTCGAAAAGAACCGGTTAAACAGGATACCCTCGACAGGCAAAAGAGCTTCGACCATGTCAGCTCCAAATCACAAGGCTTCCAGCTACTTAGTCCACGAGCCAAACCTTCCGAGGTGCTCGAACATCGCCACAAACGACTTGAAATCGAGGTTCTTCCCGAACTGACGACGGGTCAGGCAAAATCATTTCAAAGTCCTTAACAAGAGGAAAATAAAGCCTACATTAAAAGGTCGCTTCGACCCAAAGCGTAAGAGCCATTGTCGCCAGCTTACAATAAAGGTCGCATAGGCCAGAAGCGTAAGAGCCATTGTCGCCAGCTTACATAAAAGGTCGCAACGGCGAGAAGCGTAAGAGCCATTATCGCCAGCTTACATAAAAGGCCGCATCGGCCCGAAGCATAAGAGCCATTGTCGCCAGCTTACATAAAAGGCCGCACCGGCCCAAAGCGTAAGAGCCATCGTCTCCAGCTCATCTGAAAACTTGAGGGTCAAATGAGCTCGAGTCGTAACCCGATTCAGAGACAGGACCCAAAAAAGTTAACTACATATGCCTCAGGGCAGAGCGTAAGAGCCATTGTCGTCAGCAGCGCATAAGAGCCATTGTCGCCAGCCTAATAAGCCTCAGGGCCATTCACATAAAAGATCGCTTCGATCAAAGGCGTAAGAGCCATTGTCGCCAGCCCATACAAACATAAAAAGCTTGAGGTCCATATGAGCTCGAGTCGAAACCCGACTCGGAGACTTTACACGAAACAGTTGAGCAAAAGCATACGTGCTGAGATGCCTGCTTGAACTAGAGGTCGTATCGACCAAGCGCGTAAGAGCCCCCGGGCCAACCTAATGAGCCCCAGGGCCATATGAAAAATTCAAGGATTCTCACCGACTCTGAGACCACTTCACCTGGCCAACTGAGGGACAAAAATGGGTACAGAAGAACTAAAGCCGCAAAGGGTTTTTCTTTTATATACAGACGCGAAAAAATACATTCTCTATCTACAAACATACTCTAAAGATACTACATACGGAATTGTGAGGTCTACGCCCCACCCCTAAGAGCTATGGCCTACCGGCCTCATCTTCACTCCCCTCGGTGTCGGACAGGAGTAACCGAGCATCACGCTCGTCCGCCCTCGCTCGCGCCAACTCTTCCGAGAGAATAAAACCCCTGGCACTGATCTCCTCGAGAACCTTTCTTTGAGATTTGCAACGAGCATATCCTTCGATCCTCTCTCCACGATCAAGAACCCTCTTCAACTCGGCTTGGGCATCGAAAGCGTCCTTCAAATAAATCGCCATCTCCTGATCGGCCTTAGTACGGTTCAGTTCCGCTTCTGTCCGAGCATCAACGATCTCAGCCCTAACCTTGGAAAGCTCGAATTCAAGCTTTGTAATCATATCCGCTTTAACTGAAGCGTTATCGCGAGCTAAGCGGAGTTAGACCCCGAAGGAAGGAACTTTGGCCAAGGCATCTTTCTCCTCTGAAGCTTGAACCTGTGCCCGAGCTCTTAGCTCGCTACAGGCATTCCTGACTCGCTCAGCCTCACCCCTAAGACGTTCCAGGGCCTCCGTTTTCTTCTGCAGCTATGATAGGCAAAGAGTTAACATCAGAAGTTAAAAGGCAGAATGCGTACTCGCCCAAGACGAAAACTTACCTGCTCCATCGAATAGCTCTCGTAATTCGAGCTCCGGTACGCCTCATATCGCCAGTGTGCCAACTCAACTTCCCTCTCCTCGCAAAGGAGCCTAAGGGAGATACCCTCACCCAGAGCTTTCCGGAGCCTAGCTCTGCGACAGAGCAGCTCAAACCTAAGCCTGTCAAAGGCCTGCAAAAGAAAAACTCGGTAAGAAAGGGAGGACGCGGAGTTCGGAAGGCCTATGTCGAAACTCACCACAAAATGTAGCCGGCGAACTTCCTCGAAGGCCGAGCATACATCTGTTGATCCAGTCTCCTCAGCCCTGAAAGAATCTACCCCGGTCGAAGCACGATCGCTCGGAGAGGCCACCTTTCCAAAACCAGAAACTTCGGGCGCGGCAGGCTCGGACGATGTTCCCATCTCGAAGACGCGGCCCCGTTTTGCCTTGCTCTGAGTGCCATCGCCCTGCAAGTGCATGTCCCGCTTATTGTTATCATCCCTTATTCCGGGAACTGGCAACCCCTCCCTTTCTCCGGAGGAGCACGGCTTCGCCTCTAAAGGCTCTCCGATACCTACGAAAGCAAGGTTAATACGCAAAAATGGAAAAATGTCTCTCTTAATGAACAAAGGATAAGGAAAAAATGGTCCACGCACATACCATGATGTTTTGCTTCCCATCTGCCCCGGGACACAGCTCGCGACCAGCGCTCGTCACAAGTCGAGTAGACAGCCAGCTCCCGGACCCAACCAGGCAGATCAGGAACTTTGCCCGGCGCCCATGAAGTTGCTACAGAAAAAGAGGAAACACTATTACGAAACTAGCTTTCTCCATGAGCAAATTTGAAAAAGCACGGGACGCTCCACTCACGCATATAGTTCCATTCTTCGGGGAATAACATAAGTTCCACGGGGATAACGTCAGTCGTTCGGACCCAGACGAACCGACTAATCCACTCCCGATCTCCATTTTCCTCATCATCAACAACAAAGGGCGTGGACAATGGAACCGCAAGGTTAGAAGACCTCGGTGGTGAAAGGGCCGGTACAGCCTGACGAGATGGCTGAGCGTGAATTCAAGCCCCGCCTTCTCCGCAAAAAACCTCATCATCAACACTATTCACCAAAACGACGGGTGTACTGCGCCAAGGTAACCCGATACATCACACAGAAGTCGAGCACAACCTTGTCGAGAGGTCCCAGTGTGAAAGGATATGTATACACATTCAGGAACCCATCAACATGATCTGAGATGCCCTCACCCGGGGAAAGAGTCTGTAACACCACTCTCTCCCCCCATCTACAGTCTTTCCTCACGAACCCAATGTGCCCCTCTCCTGTCGAAGAAATAGTCTTCGAAAAAGACTCTCTTTGATCCCGAGCATTGAGAGCGGGACTCTCCCCTCTCTGCCGAATAGGCCCCGAGGTAACGGTCATGGCTACGGCAAGACTAGAAGAACTGAAGCAGGAACCTGCACAAATACTTTAGCGCCAAGGTAAGGAGGGGCTCAACACCGAAACAGGGAGATAGCTATCTAAAGTGAGGAGACCCCTAAAAGAACGGAAGCAACCCTATATATATGTGGGGAAACAACAAAGGTCCGCCTACCCAAGTTAGGCCCAGGGAGGCCAATATCTTCGACACAAGTCCCGAGGTGGTACCCGACCTCGAGGATCCCCGTCAAAAGAAGTTAGGCTTAAAGAAGCCAATGGCATCATCTCCAGTCCCGAAGTGGTACCCGGCCTCGGGGACCTCCATCAACAAGAAGTTAGGCTTAAGGAAGCCAATGGCATCTCCAGTCCCGAGGTGGTACCCGACCTCGAGGACCTCCAGCAGCAGGAAGTTAGGCTCCAGGAAGCCTTCAGCACCATTACAGAGTTCAAGATGGTATCCGATCTCAAAAGTTCCCCTCAAGAAGAAGAACGAGCACTTCGAGCTCCGTCCGTGAGGGTTCGACCTCAGAACACCGCCTAAATCTGACCCCTCATCTGGGACCTATCTACAACGCCTTAAAAGGTTATCTACGCCAAGCTCAAAGAAAGTTTTCAAATGCATAAAGATAACCTCACTCAGAGACCGCTCTCCTAGAATTCCAAGGCTCGAGGCACTATTTTTATTTGACTCGACAGTCCCGATGGCCCGAGTCAATTGGACCAGTTCGGGCTTGTTCCGAGGAGCGACGGTGGGCCCAGAGAGGAACCATTTCCATCGACCAAAGATCAAGAAAAATACTCGCACCCGAGTTAGATATTGACAATCATCAGCAGAGGCATACATGCAGAGTCCCCATAAATATAAAAGAATATGGCAAGCATCAAAGGCGGAAATCAAGGAAATATCTTTGTATTTATAAATATTTGCTTACAACGGCCCTCGAGGGGTCCTTACATATGATTACAAAAGCTTACAAAGGGTCCCTACACAGAAAAAAAGTAGCAAAGGGATACACATAGTAAAAGACTGAAAGCCTAGCCTATTCTTAAGGGTGTGACTTCGGCAGCAGCATCTCCGGATATCATCCCCTCGGGCACATGACCTCAAAGACAATATCGTCCGAAGCGTCATCCCCCCGAGAGCCTCATCTCGACCCCCCCAAAATGGCATCTTCAAAAGGGAAGATGTAGGAGGGAAAAGCGAGGGATAAGAGCAAAATGACGAAGGAGAAGCCGAAAGGAGCGAAGAAGTGGCTGGGTGAAAAATCTGGCTAGTGTGAACTTTGCCAGTAATACTATTATGAAGCCACTTCTTGGGACGTTACCCCGGCACGGGATGCAGCAGTTAGTAGATGGTGTCGTTGCACCCCAAGGAATCCAAAAGGGGTGTAATATGTCGAGCCGGGGCAGGAGGGTGAGCAGCGGTGTATAGTCCGAGCACCCTCATGAGCAGCGGTATAAAGTCCGAACGTCCTTCTAGATCGGAAGAAGTCGGCCTCCCCCGTATTATCACCTTGGAGCGACAGCAAAGACAACAACAACAACAACAACAACAGCGAAACAACAAAATCTCGCTCAACTAAGGGAAGTTCAGGGAGTAAGCCTCGGCGCGACCGATATAAGCACGGCCAGACGATCGCAAGGCCATGGGCCTCAATCATGGTGAGCAAGGGATAAGGATGGGAAGAAAAGAATATGAGGGAAATATAGGAAGACACTTGGATGAAAGGTTAATCCCAGGAAGCTCCCATATATAGGAAAGGAGGTAGCGTAACCGACGACGCCATTATCGTCCTTGGAAAACACAACGGCAAGAACGTTTAATGCATCCTTGGGAGCTGAATCGGCAGCGACATTATGGCTTTGAAGAATAAGAAACTGCAATGCTTTGAATGGTCTTGGAAAAACGAGACGACGGAACGTTTTCGGTTGTCATAAAGGCTTATGTCACATACTGCATCATCAGTATGACATCATCACAAGGAAGCCCGAAGAATTGGGCATCAAAATCGTTTCCTATCGCTTCGTTCTAGGAAACGCGGAGACTATCTGTATACGGCATAATCGGAGGGTCCGATTCCCGTCATTAAGGTGTTTCGAAAGATTACCTCGAAGCCTCGAGGCTGCAAAGATGCGCTCGAGTCTCCTTCCTCGGAGCTCGACGACACCTAGCCTGAAGAGAATATTGGCCGAGGCTGGAGTAAAGATGGGGAGTTCCCAAGACACACGGTCAAGTCTGATAAAGTATAGCCGGCCTATTCTGAACCCAGATCAGGGTGTCACATCTAGTTGTCCCATCTCCATATCTTTACAATTAATGTATGTCGTACCATATAAGATTTCCCCCCTCTATATAAAGGGGATCTTTACTATTTTAAAGGAGGACTGATGTTGCTCCAAATATTCTACATGAAATATATGATAACTCTCTCTCCCTTTTCTCTCTAATTCACTTTCTCGATATTGTTGTTCTTATTTACTATCTTCATACTTGTTCTTCATTTATTGCTTATCATTGGCCATAAAGAGCCTCCTTTAATTATTTCACGACTGTTAACCCTTCCCCGTCTGCCCCTACTAGCTCGAGCCCGAGCTCGGGATCGACCCCGAGGCCCCAAATCGACTAGCTCGAGGCCCTGAATGGCTGACTTATCGGTTCGATTATTACTCTGTTTGAGCTCGTGTTTCACCTTTAAACTTCACACACATAGCACCAACTACTTCACAACCAGCATAAAAATAGATCACGTATTTTTAGAGTCCCATCAACAAATTTAATTGTTATTACTATTTTCACGGTAAACAATGTTCTATGTGTTCCTGCCTTCAAGTTCAATCTTTTGTCTGTCTCCAAGGTGACAAAAGACCTGAAATAGTTTGCTTCCTTCTTTCCTACATTTTGTGTATTTCATGACCTCTTGTCTGGATGGGTGAAGGAGATTGGTAGGGAGGAAGAAGGGTTGTACACCATGACCTCAGTAGAGTCATACAACAAGTTGCATTCTTGCAAAGCTTTTGCAGTTATCAAACAAGGAGATCCAGATATATGGCACAAGAGAATGGGTCATGTACATCTGCCAGTTCTTAGGAAACTACAATGTTTCAGAAATAGTATAGACTTTAATAATGCTCATAGATGTGAGATTTGCCCCTTGGCAAGGCAAACTAGAATGCCATTTCCAATAAGTACTACTAGGAGCATGTTTGGAAAGCCGCCTAGGAGTTGGATTTGGGTGTAATTGAGTGTAATTACACAGTTTGGCATGTTTGTCTGGCCAAGTAATTACTTGGTCAGCATGAAATTGGGTGTAATTGGAGAGGTGCAATTACACTCTCCAATTCTCAAGGGGGAGGTGAGAATTGGTGGTAACATTGTGTAATTACAAGGCTACTTTTTAATTTTTCCCTTTTTGTTTTTATTTTAATTTATTTTCTTTTATTTCTATTATTTTAATTTCTTTTTATTTTTATTTTTTATTTTACCTATACTTTTTAATTTTTTTTAAATTTTAAAAAATATTTTTTTGTACATTATTCATCTTTTATTTCTCTACCTTTACTTCTTGTAATTCCATGTAATTCTCGTATATTTTATTTCTTATTCGTTTTATTTTCTTCATTTTGCGCAATTGCGTTATTATTTTAGTTTTTGAAGCTACACCTCCTAATATTAGAAATAATGAATCATTAATAAACTTGGCATATAATGAGTCATGCCATTAAAGTATAATTTTGTTGTTGAATGAGGTTATAAACTTATTATGTTTCCTAATCTTAAGTGATATTGGAACATATTTTTGTTATGTTGTTAAAGTATTTTTTTTTTGGAATTTTGAAATTGTGTTATATTTATGGCTCCAATTTACTTGTTTTAGTAGTATTGACTTGTTATTTCGCATTACATGTTGTTTATTTTTTAGTTAGAATTGATAGGTTATTTTTATCAAATATTTGCATAATGTTATGATATTATATTTAATATTAATTTATCTTATCAAATATGCATTCCATGATGTTCTTACAAAACGTATGTTTTTAGTTTTTATAATTAATTGAACTTAATATTATTAATTTAGAAAATATATCAATTATTTTTACAATATTAGTTATAAATATATGATTACTAATTAGTGTATATTGAAGAAAAAATTTGCATCTTAAATACCAAATCTAGTGTCAGTTATACTTATAAAAAATCATTTATAGGCATATATTTATTATATTAACTTTTACGTTTTGATAATTATTTTATTTAAAATTTAATCTAACTGTGTAATTACACTTTTGCAACCAAACAGGACGTTTGTAATTACACTGTAATTATGTTATGACAAAAAAATAGATCGTCATAATTACTAGATTGTGTAATTATTAGGCTGTGTAATTACTGCCCTGGTAATTACACCAATTCCAATTACCAGGTGTCTTTCCAAACAGACCCTAGAAGTGTTGAAGCTTTTCAACTAATTCACACAGATGTTTGGGGACCCTACAAGGTTGCTACCTATAATGGAATAAAGCTTTTTCTTACATTAGTGGATGATTACACTGGATGGACTTGGACTTTTCTGTTGAGACTGAAATCTGATGTAGTTTTCATCCTTAAAAACTTTCTTACAATGATTAAAACTCAATTTGGCAAGTGTGTCAAGATGTTTAGGTCAGATAATGGAAGTGAATTTTTCAATACTCATTGTAGAGAACTGTTTCAGTTACATGGGATTTTACATCAAAGTTCATGTCCTTACACACCCCAGCAGAATGGGGTAGTAGAGAGAAGACACAGACATATTTTAGAAATTGCAAGGGCTATCAAATTGCAAGGTCATCTACCAGCTAGATTTTGGGGAGATTGTATTGAGACAGCTGTATATCTTATCAATAGAGTGCCATCCACTGTCCTTGGTAATAAATCACCTTTTGAATTATTGTATCACAAACAGCCTTCCTTATCTCATCTGAGGATCATAGGATGCTTGTGCCTTGCTTCATTACTGCCTAAAACTGACAAGTTTAGACCTCGAGATGTGAAGTGTGTGTTATTGGGATATACAGCACTTCAGAAAGGATACACACTACTTGATCTTGAGCACAATGTATTTTTTTCAGCAGAGATGTAACCTTCTTTGAAGATGCATTTCCTTTTCAGAATCCAGAAGTGGGGATTGACCAATCCTTTCTAGATAATCTGGATATAAAAGGATTCCATGATCATAATAATGCAAATCATGAAAATACATTCCTCCTGCATTAGCTCCTGCTAGTGATACATCATCAGATTCAGCCATTGCCTCTTCTTCAGAAAATTCACCAATGCTTAATTCAGACCAGGGACAATTAGAGACTCCTCCAGTATCAACTCCTCCAATTCCTGTGTCAACTACAACTCCTATACTACATGTACCACCTGATGATGATGTTAGAAGATCAAGCAGGACTTCTAGACCTCCCATCTGGCTCAAGGATTATGTCAGAGCTGACAAAGCTACACAAAGCAATAGCTGCAGATATCCAATAGCTGATGTCATAGGCTATGATCAATTGTCTCCCAAGTATCAAAGCTACTTATCTCAAATCTTTTCTGAAAAGGAACGTAACAGTTACTATGAGGCTGCAAATGATAAAAGGTGGATTGAGGCTATGCAGGCAGAAATAAAGGCATTGGAGGATAACAAAACTTGGGAGATAGTACCATTACCGCCAGGAAAAAAGGCTATAGGGTGCAAATGGGTGTACAAAATCAAGTACAAGGTAACTGGAGAGGTTGAAAGGTTCAAGGCACGACTTATGGCCAAAGGATATAATCAGAAGGAAGGACTGGATTACCGGGAAATATTTTCACCAGTGGTGAAGATGGTAACTATCAGAAGTGTAATTGCCTTGGCTGCTGCCAAGCATTGGACCATCCACCAAATGGATGTGTACAATGCTTTTCTACAAGGTGATTTAACTGAAGAAGTGTTCATGTGCATTCCACCTGGCTTTGTAGGCACTAACAATAAGTCATCGGTATGCAAATTGCATAAGTCCCTCTATGGACTTAAGCAGGCATCTCTTCAATGGAATATCAAACTTACTACAGCACTACTTGCCTCAGGATTCCAACAGAGTCACCTGGATTACTCCTTGTTCACCAAAAGAATTTCAGGGCAGCTGGTGGTGGTCCTTGTGTATGTAGATGATCTTATTATCACTGGAGATAATCTGCAGCTAATACAAGAGACTAGATCACAGTTACAACATAGCTTCAAGATTAAAGATTTGGGAGAACTAAAATATTTCCTGGGAATTGAATTTGCCAGAAGTAAAGAGGGTATCTTGATGCATCAGAGAAAGTATAGCTTGGAGTTGATTGCTGACTTGGGTTTATCAGGTTGTAACCCTGTTATGTCACCCTTGGAGTTGAATGCCAAGTTGACCACATTAGAGTTTGATACACACACAGGTTCTACAACTGATGACTCTTTACTAGAGGATCCTGGTCCATACCAAAGGTTACTTGGAAGGTTACTGTACTTGACAATCACCAGACCTGACATCTCATTTGCCGTTCAAACCTTAAGTCAGTTCATGCACAGTCCCAAATCTTCTCACATGGAAGCTGCCCTCAGAGTTGTGAGGTATGTTAAACATTGTCGCGGCCTAGGAGTGTTGATGAAAGCTAATTGTTCTGGTTCCCTAGCATCCTTCTGTGATGCTGATTGGGCAGCATGTCCCAACAGTAGAAGATCTATAACAGGTTATTTGGTGAAGTTTGGTGATTCCCTCATTTCATGGAAATCCAAAAAACAATCAACAGTTTCCAGAAGTTCTGCTGAGGCAGAGTACATGAGTCTTGCTTCTACTGTGGCTGAGATTGTTTGGCTTGTTGGTTTGTTTAAAGAGTTAGGGGTTGTTCAACAAACTCCAGTTCCTATTTACTGTGATAGCAAATCAGCAATTCAAATTGCTACCAATCCAGTCTTTCACGAACGAACCAAACACATAGACATCGATTGTCATTTTGTGCGTGAAAAGATTCAGTCAGGATTGATTCACACCGTCTACCTCAACACCGCTGATCAACAAGCTGATATCCTCACCAAAGGCTTGAGCAGAATGCAGCATGGCTACTTGTTATCCATGCTAGGGATGAAGAATATCTTCACCTCCTCTAGCTTGGGGGGGAGGGGGGTGTTGAGAGTAGTAATAGTAATACTAGTAATACAAGTAATATGGTTAGTGAAGTAACTTAACTTAACCATAGTTATTTTAGCTTAACCATAGTTTAGCTAATTGTAGTTAATAGTCAGTTAGAGAAGTTATACGTGTATATAAATAGCCATTTCATTGTACAGTGGACTATTAACAGAAATGAAGAACTCCTTTCTTCCCCAATTTTCTCTCCTCTGTTCTTAGCTTTCAAATTCCATTTCATTTCACAAATTTAATAATACAGCAATAAGATAAAATCAGTGTGTCCGTCAAGATTTCAACCCTCGCCACACTTCAAAACTATACCAAGCCACAATTCTTTCAGGCTACTACTATTTAACATAAACTAAATTCCAAAATGAATAAATATCAATAATAATTCCTTGAATTGCTCACCAAATATGTATCTGGAGGATAAAATTAATGTTATATTCTAAGTTGTGTTTGTAGAATGCTTCTTCTCCCCGCGCTACTCCATCTGAAATGAATAACTAATTAATTGTGTTTTTTTTAATACCATTTAAAAGAATCTTTATACCATTGAATTAGTTAAATTTCAATTACAAAAAATTTGCCTATATGCGAGCAGGCAAAAGGACATCAAAAGTACAGGATTTTCGGTCCACTGTACTGGGCTTTCGTCATCAATCGTTTGGCATTAAAAAAGATTACTTCCTCTCATATACTCATAAGGTAATAACAAGGCAAGGTTGATTATAGTGGCCACGATATTAAACCATAACTGAAGAAACATAAACATTATTGAAAAAGTTGGTTCCTCCCATTTCAGAAATTCTTAACACACACGAGATTCTGATCTTTTAGTTGAATTGACCTTTCGAAACATTATTGAGTGTTGAACGTGCTCGTTTCGCAGCATTGCCCCATTATCATTTGCCTTTACCACCAATAATTGAATTTAACTACCAAATAGGACTCTCACGTTATGTAAGACATATTTGAATAATTTGTATCGTGACTAGAAAGGAATCTACCAAAAAAAAGTGTAAGATAAACGCCGAGATATATGGTGTAAGCCAAAAAAACTGCCCTATTGTGATCGTCACCTTTCTGATCAATCCTCTTATCTAAAAACATACTGATTCTTTTTATTGCATTAATTCTTTTATTATTGTTTACCTCGAAAAATGTGAGTAACTATTAAAGGTGATTTGTGGTTTTAAAGATATGCGATTTATTCCAATACTAGTGAATATACAAGTAATATTAGGTTCAAGTAAGAAGAATTGATGAACCAAACCAGTGTTGTTAGAGCAAAGGGGACCTCGAGCTCGAGTATCTCGGGGGCCTCGAGGTGAGTTAAGAGCAAATAAAGTATGAACAATAAAGTAAAAACAATAAAGCTGAAGAACAATTGTGGAGCACAGTAAACGAGAAAAGCATAGTAGAATCTTCTATTGCAGTGAAATGAGATGATCTTTACAAATGATTGGAGTCCCCTTTATATAGAAAGGGAAAAACCCTAATATGGCACATTTCTAATTATGGTAAAGAATTCTATTGGTACAGCTGTATAACAACCTAGTACGGACTCGTACTATTTCGTACAAATCTTATCCCTTAATTTATGCCCCGATCCACGTGTCCTTAAGAAATTCCCGCTCTTTCTTGAGTGTCATCGAAATTGTACTGCCCTCAAGGCAAATTATGACGGATCTCCAATTTGCTCCCTCGAGGTATGCATTTTCTAGTCAGATATGGTCTTTACTTCGTGCTGCTCGAACTCGAGCCCGGGGTATCGTTAAATCCTCGAAATCGAGCTCTCCGATTTTCACCGTATACAGATAGTCCCCGCGTTTCTTAGAATAAAAATATAAGAAACGATCTGATTCTCGCCCCTTCGATGTCCTAATCATGATGTCAGTTTAGTGAGGTCAGCGGTCCGTGTGACTGAAAAGTAGTGCAAAAGTTACGCCTACACAGTTTTCGAAAAGCCTTTAATGAAAGACAGCCATTGGTCGTCCGTTTAGCTTCTCCAACACGCTTAGACAACCTCTATAAATACTTCAATCCTTCATTCTTCAAACATATACTTTTACAATATCATCAAATCCTCTCTGCACTTATTCCTTCCTTGTGCCCATTTCTAACGAGCTCCTTCTCCTTCTCAGTTTTCACAACAGAAATGGCAAAAACTTCTAAGACAGATCCACAAAAAGAGAAGGCATATCGTCTTCACGCCTGTCGAAGAAAAAAATGGTGGTACCTCCTCGCATTGAGGAGTGTACCCCCAGGCTTTGTGATACGTCTTCCGATTTCAAGGTCGACAAGCCTGCTTCGATTCCAGGACGATGTGAACCCATGTCTCGGTATATTAGCTTAATAACCAAACTCAAACATGTGAAGGCAGATTGCCGTTGGGGAGATGAAGTGCATGTGGGGATCCCTTCACCTGATGAGGATATTACTACTCACAAAGCGGGGTACCTAAGTGTATACACATACCCATTTACCTTAGGTCCCGTAGATCCTTCTTTGCCCTTTCCAGACCTAGTGATCCTCGATTTCTATCGACAATACCAAGTGACACTCAGCAAAATTTATCCTTCCTTCTGGCGGATTGTTCACCTAATTAGGTACTTTTCGAGCAAAGTCGAGGGGATGTCTTTTACCCTCGACCATCTGGTCAGATTATACAGCCCTCGTCTCTATCGAGGTGGTTTGATAAAATTGCAACATCGATCTCCGAAGTCTTTCATCGCTAGCATCGATCAGGATAAAGACCGATGGTGGATTAGCTGCTTCGTTCAAGTCAGGACCTCCGACCTGATTCCCACAGAAAAGATGTCGTTCCCCGAGGAATGGAATACGAAGCGTAAGTACAGACCTATCGAGCATGTTTCATTACTTAGACATTTTCCCTTTCCTTTGAACTAACTCCCTTTTGATGAAGCAGCCGTTGATTGGTATCCAGGTGCGGTTGTGGACCTCCCGGGCTGGGTTCAGCAACTAGCTTCCACTTCCACATATGCCGAGCGCGTCTGGCGCGATTTGGCCAAAGGCCGATGGGAGGCCAAAAACCACGATGAGTCCTTATTATTTGCATATTTAAATCCCTTAGTGAAATACTCCTCAGCAATACACTTAACATTATGCTTGTGCAGGCCTCGAAGATGTTGTTTCGATGAGGCCGCCCCCACCTGGCGAGGGAGAGACCCACAAACCTGCCAAGGACAAGAAAAGAAGGAAAGGGTTGCCAGCGGAGTCCCCGAAGCCAAAAAAGGCCAAGCTTCGAGAACCTAGGGCAGATACGGTGGCCTTGACTCCGAAAACTGTTGCACGTCTTCGTGCTGAGGACGAAGAGAGAGATGAGGCTGTGGACGAAGATGCTCGCCCGTTAATAACTCGAGGAGGAGGAGGCATCGATCCTTCAAAGGCTGCTGAGCCGGAGGCCACCGAAGCAGTTCAACCTCAAGCTGAGGAATTTCCTGGGGGGAGCTCGAGCAAGTTTCTTGAACCGACTAGTGGCAAGAAAGCGCCCCGTCCTGAAGGGCACTTAGTCGATGAACTCAGAGAACCCAGCCCTGAGGTTCCTCGAAGGCGGGAGAAGTCCCCGTTGAGCCGCTCGGGGTGATTGACGTGAATGACTCTCCACCAGGCCCATCATTTTTTGAGGGGCAAATACAGGATTCCCAAGATATGAAGACTCCTGATGTGGGAACATCCCATGGGGAAAATGACATTTTCGGCGAATGCCTTGCCGGGATCGAGAAGGGCCCCGACCTTGATGCCTCGTTCATCCTTGAAGAGGCAGAGAAGCTTCAAAAGCGGGTAAACTTTAACTTGATAACTACATTTAGAGTTAGGTTCTTGCTTTTCCGACCTCCTTCCTTTGTGTTTAGTCTGCGATGCTCTTCCATCAAGCTTTTTCCAAGTGTCGAGTTGAGCTTGCCCGATGTGAAGACGAGCTCAAGAACCTTATGTCAGAGATAGACGGACTCAAGGATCTCTATGCCAAAAGAGAGGGTGAACTGAATGATCTTCGAGCAAGTTCGACGAAAGCTTCCCAAGAGCGGTCCGAGCTCATTGAAAAGGTAATATAGCCTTTGTGGGTGCATTTTGTACTTGTTTGTTTTGGCGTCTAATGTTCCACCTTTGCAGTTCTAGGAGAAGGCCGACCTGGTGGAGCAACTTCAGGAGGAGCTTAAGACCAAAGAGGCTGTAACCCTTGGGTGGAAGCAAAGTATGGATCGCTTGGCCTCCGAAAAAGACAGTCTTCAGGAACAGCTAGCCTCGACCGAAAGCCAGCTTCGGAGTGCAAAGGAGGAGGGTCATAAATTTATGGAACTTCATACTGAGATGGCCGCTGAGTTGTCTAATGTTAAGTCCGAAGCCGATGCGTTCATGTCTTCATATCGAACCGATGCTGCAGCTGCCAATGCTCGGGTTAGAGAGATATTAGCTACAACTGAGCTTAAGTTATCCTGCACCGTCAATAATGCTCGGCTGGAATCTCGAAAGAAAACTCTCGAGGAAGTGCATGCCAAAGGCTTTGACCTCTCTACAGAAATTGAGAAGGTGAAGGCTTTGGAAAAAGAGGCAGCTGCATTGCTCTCTACTGATGAAGATTCTGTCAGCGACTCCGAGAGTGGGGAGGACGAAGACGAAGTCCCCGAGGAGGAAGAGGCCCCCGAATATCAGGTTGCCGAAGGTCAGACCACTGAAGTTGTAGTTCCGATGGATGTTGCCTCCGAGCGAGTGACCCCGATAATAGACTAGGTCCTCTTTAAAATCTTTAATTTATGTAAGGGCTCCATGGGGGAGTTTTGTAAATGTGCTTTGTGAATACAGAGGAACTTTTGTTTCGACCTTGGTTTGTGACGAATCTCATTTTCCTTTATTTATAGAAAATTCGCTTGTACAACCCAAATTATCAGCCTGAGTGTTGGTTCGAACTTAGAACACAATGAACCCTTAGGTTCTTTACTGATTAACATGATGCCTCTTGAGGTCTTAGGTAATTCTCGAGCTTAGATCGATCTTGTAATGACGCAACCCTTGGGCCAGAGTTGAATGAGAACGAGGTCTTGGATCTGACACAAAGTTATCCCTTAGACTTCGTGGATAGTCCCCGAGTTAGAATTTTCTCGAGCTCGGATAGCCCTTGGGCTTAGTGGTCGAGTGGGTACTTACTCGAACTCGAAATAAAGTTAGCCCTTAGGCTTCGTGGATAGTCCTCGAGTGAGAATTTTCTCAAACTCGGGTAGCCCTTGGGCTTGATGGTCGAGTGAGTACTTGCTCGAACTCGAAATAAAGTTAGCCCTTAGGTTTTTTTTATATTGGACCTTAGGCTCTTTAAGTTGGGGCGATTCGGCCTCCAAAATGGCTATAATTTTTCCCTCTTTTCGGCTAAAAGACAGTGTGAAAATTTTGTATGCCTTAGCATGTGTTTTTTGTACCCGTTTGGGTTTTCCGAAGGTTCGATTGATTGGAACCTCGTTTGTAATTTCATATGCAACGTTAATTGAATACCTCTTGAGGTTTTTTTGAAGGTTGATGTTATTGAAGCCTTCGCATTATTCGAGAGCTGATTATATCGAAGCCCCTTATAATTTGCTTTTGCCGAGGGTAGCCTGATTTAACCGGTTTTTTCAAAGTATATGAAGGCCTTTTAGTTTTATGGCGAAAGTCGGACGTCTCCGAGCCGCATTATTTCGTCCGTAGCCTTTTCATATGACCGTAGATATGGCCGTAGCCTTAAGTCCCCCAGTGTAATGGCCTTGGCCTTAATATCGAGGGGATGCCTCTTTGAGGTCTTGTGAGCTTGAGTGTGCCTCTTTGAGGTCTTATAAGTTCGAGTGTGCCTCTTTGAGGTCTTATAAGTTCGAGTGTGCTTCTTTGAGGTCTTATAAGTTCGAGTGTGCCTCTTTGAGGTCTTATAAGTTCGAGTGTGCCTCTTTGAGGTCCTATAACTTTGAGTGCTCGATGACTCGATTTGTCGATTGTCGATGAAAGTCGCCGAGTATTCTGGTGCATTCGGAGTTTTGGCCCTTGAGCCGTTAAATGTGAAAATAGTAGACTTCTTTGAGGCACAAAGTGTTTTGATATAATAAGAATGCTTTTTTCAAATAATTGATACATGCGTACATGTTTTCCCGCTGGGGTCTCGACTATTCTACATGGACACGGTTCATTTGACCGTTTGGCCCATTACAACATTCCCCTATCGAGGCCCTCCTTGGCATGAATTGCTTTCTTCGAGAATGCATCCTCCGCGGGTGATGCCCCCAGTGTTCGAGATTGATTGAAAAGAAGCCTTGAATACTTGTTGAATATTCCTTAGGTAGCATATAGGTGTTGCCTCGTTAAAAACCTTGCCGGTAAAACCCATTTGGGATAAAACCCGATCTAAGAGAAAAAGAGTGCAACGCATGCTTTAAAACCCAAGGTCTTCGAGCTGAAATGTGCCTCGATGTTTCCAATCGAACACCTGCAAGGAGTTAGTTTTAAATACAAATGGAAAAGGGGAGAAGGTCATACCTCAGCAGTAATAGCGTTTGAGCAACGATACATTCCAACTGTTTGGTAGTTGCTCGCCTTCCATTGTGCTAAGTTTGTAGGATCCTTTCCCTACGACTCCGAGGACATGGTACGGTCCTTCCCAATTAGGGCCTAGTTTTCCTTCGTTTGGGTCTTGAGTGTTGAGAGTGACTTTCCTTAGGACTAAGTCCCCGACTCCAAAATATCGAAGGTCCGTCCTTCTGTTGTAATACCTTTCGATCCTTTTTTTTGCACGGCAATTCGAATTAATGCGGCCTCACGTTTTTCATCTAGTAGTTCGAGAGAAGTGTTCATAGCTTCATGATTTGAGTCCTCGGTGGCATGCTGAAACCTGATGCTAGGGTCCTCGACTTCGACTGGGATCAATGCTTCGGACCCGTATGCCAAAGAAAACGGGGTCTCCTCCATGCTCTACTTTGACGTCGTTCGATATGCCCATAGCACCTCGGGCAATACTTCTCTCCATTTCCCCTTTGCGTCATCTAACCTTTTCTTTAAGTTTCGAATGATGGTTTTGTTTATGGACTCGGCCTGACCATTTGCACTTGGGTGGTAAGGCACTGATAGAATCCTTTTGATTTTATGGTCCTCGAGGAATTTTGTTACTTTGCTGCCGATGAATTGTTTCCCATTGTCACATGCTATTTCGGTAGGTATCCCGAACCGACATATGATGTGGTCCCATATGAAGTCGATGACTTCTTTTTCTCTTGTCTTCTCAAAGGCCTGCGCTTCTACCCATTTTGAGAAGTAGTTAGTCATAAACAAAACAAATTTAGCTTTACCTGGCGCCGTTGGTAGGGGGCCGACGATGTCCATCCCCCATTTCATGAATGGACATGGGGATAGGACCGAATGGAGTTGTTCACCGGGTTGATGGATCATCGGTGCAAATCTTTGGCATTTATCACACCTTCGAACGAACTCCTTGGTATCCTTTTCTATGATATCCCAATAATACCCCTCTGATCACCTTGCAAACCAAAGAGTCGACACCAGAATGGTTCCCACAAGTGCCCTCGTGGATTTCTCGTAATACATAATCGGTGTCCCCGGGTCCCAAGCACACTTCCAGTGGTCCATCGAAGGTTCTTCTATACAACGTTCCATTTTCATCGAGTGAGAATCGAGCTGCTTTGGCTCGAAGTGTTCTCGACTCTTTTGAGTCCGTGGGGAGCTTCCTATGCTTCAAGTAGTCGATGTACTAATTCCTCCAATCCCGCGTTAAACTTGTTAAATTAATTTATGCATGGCCTTCTTCGACCACCGACCTCGATAGTTGGACGACAGCCCCCGGGACAATATCATCTTCTTCGACCGGTGACCCCAAGTTTGCAAGTGCATCAGCCTCGCTATCCTGTTCTCGAGGTACATGGTCCAGTGTTCATTCCTTGAAGCGGTGCAATGTCACTTGAAGTTTGTCTACCAAAAGGGAGTCACACTTTGCCTTGATGACCTCTGCTCCAAGGCCCTAGGCTAGTTCGAGACCTGCAATCATGGACTCATACTCGACCTCATTGTTAGTCAATTTAGAAGTTTTGATAGATTGCCTAATGACACTGCCCGTGGGCGGTTTTAAAATGATGTCGAGCCTGGATCCTTTCACATTTCAGGCACCGTCTGTGAAGAGGGTCCATACCCTCGATGACATACCCGTTTTTAGCAAGAGTTCCTTTTCTACTTCGGGTACGAGGGAAGGTGCGAAATCGGTCACGAAGTCTGCCAAAATATGAGACTTGATAGTCGTTCGAGGCTGATATTCGATATCATACCCTCCAAGTTTGATGTCCCATTTGGCCAATCTGCCCGATATTTCGGGCTTATGCAAGACACTTTGAAGTGGGTACGTAGTTAATACACATATAGGATGGCATTGAAAATATGGTTTTAATTTCCTAGATGTGCTTATTAATGCAAGAGCTAACTTTTCCAAATGTGGGCACCTGGTTTCAACATCTCCTAGGGTCCGGCTCACATAATAGACATGAAATTGCGTACCTTTGCTTTTTTTGAACCAACACGCCACTTACCGCCACCTCGGACATGGCTAAATACAAGTAGAGTGTTTCATCCTCCTTCGGAGTATGGAGCAGGGGTGGGCTCGAGAGATACCGTTTTAATTCTTCCAAGGCTTGTTGGCACTCCGGAGTCCATGCAAAATTGTTCTTCTTCTTGAGTAGGGAAAAGAAATGATGGCTCCGATCTGATGACCTCGAGATAAATTGGCCTAGGGCAGCTATCCGTCCGATCAGCCGCTGCACGACTTTCACATTGTTCACTATGGTGATTTCCTCGATGGCTTTGATTTTATCGGGGTTGATCTCGATACCCCTGTTCGACACCATGAAGCCCAAGTACTTGCCCGAGCCGACTCCAAAAGCGCATTTCTTGGGGTTGAGCTTCATATTGTACTTTCTTAGGATATCGAACGTCACCTGCAAATGGGTCAAATGCTCCTCTGCGTGCAGGGACTTAACCAGCATGTCATCAATATAAATTTCCATGGATTTGCCTATTTGATGTTCGAAAATCTTATTAACTAGGAGTTGATATGTGGCTCCTGCATTTTTTAGCCCGAAGGGCATTACATTATAACATTACATACCATACTTCGTGATGAACGAAGTCTTTTCCTGGTCCTCCGGGTTCATTTGAATTTGGTTGTACCTGGAGTAGGCATCGACAAAAGTAAGGATCTCATGGCTGGCCATAGCATCGATCAAATGATCAATGTTGGGCAATGGGAAAGAATCTTTAGGGCATGCTTTGTTCAAATCTTTGTAGTCCACACACATTCTAAGTTTATTACCCTTTTTAGGGACTACCACTACGTTAGCAAGCCATTCGGGATATTTTACTTCCCTAGTGGATCCTATCTTGAGAAGTTTGGTTACCTCTTCTTTGATGAATGCATGCTTTTCCTCGGACTGAGGTCTCCTCTTTTGCTTCACCGGTTTAAATCTGGGATCGACACTTAGTCGATGGGTAGTTATCTCCGGTGGGATCCCTGTCATATCTAATGGGACTAGGCGAAGCGATCAATGTTATCGATAAGAAATTGAATGAGTTTTTTCCTGAGTTTGGGGGTTAACCCCGTCCCCACGTATACCTTTCGTTCTTGAAGATGCTCGATCAATATGGCCTGCTCGAGTTCTTCGATCGTGGACTTCGTCGCATGCGATTCCTCGGGGGCAGCGAAGGCTCGGGGGATGAGGAAATCTTCTTCTTCGTCCTCGACCACCTGTTCATCGATCACCTGTCCCTCGGGCTCAACCGAGGTATGGGCTGTGATTGCTATTTGTCCACCTGTTTGTCTTTTGACTTTTCCAATGTGGATGGTATCGATACCGGTGCCAAGTTGTGTACTGCAAACATCTCCTTAGCTGTATGCTGCTCTCCATATACTGTTTTCACGCCATCCTCTATTGGGAACTTCATCATTCGATGAAGGGTCGATGGCACCGCCCTCATGCTATGGATCCACGGCCTTCCAAGCAAAGCATTATACCTCATGTCACTTTCGATGACATGAAATTTGGTGTCTCGTATGGTTCCGGCCACGTTGACTGGGAGGATGATTTCCCCCTTCCTCGTTTCACTAGCCATGTTGAAGCCATTCAAGACTCGAGAAACTGGTATGAATTGGCCAAGCAACCCGAGCTGCTCCACGACCCTTGACCTGAATATATTTGTCGAACTACCTGGATCCACGAGAACACGTTTAACTTGAACTTTATTTAAAAGGATAGAAATTACCAATGCATTGTTGTGAGGCTGAGATAAGGCCTCGATTTCTTCTTTGCTGAATGTGAGGGTGCCCTCGGGCATGGAGTCCCGAGTCCGTTTCTCCCTTGTCATGGATACTTTGGTACTTTTGAATATAGGTCCCTGTAGGATGTCGACTCCACCGATGATCATGTGAATGACATGTTGAGGTTCTTCAGGTTCATTCTTCCTGTTTGCATCTCTTTCTCGAAAATGGTTCCTCGCCCGGTCGCTGAGAAATTCACGAAGATGCCCCTCGTTGAAAAACTAGGCTACCTCCTCTCTAAGTTGCCTGCAATCCTCGGTCCTATGCCCATGAGTACCATGATACTTGCACATCAAGTTGGGGTTCCTCTGAGAAGGATTGGTCTGTATAGGATTGGGCCATCTAGTATCTCTAATTTTGCCAATGGCTGAGACGATACCCGAGGCATCGACGCTGAAGTTGTACTCCGATAATCGGGGTGCCTTGCCAGTCCCAAGTGCCTATCAAACACGGTTTTGCTCATGAGTCCCCGGGAACTTTGACCTTGAAATGTTCCTTCGATCCTCGAAGTATGGCTGATATCTTTCCTTATTGGACCTTGACCCCCTGTCTGCATTTCCTGACTCCTTTACTAGTAACCTGCTTGGATAAACTGAGCCTGAGGGGGCTCCCAACTAGTCATCCTCGACCCTAATTTTTTATTGGTAACTTTTATGCACATCCGCCCAAGTCACGGCAGGATACTTGATCAAGTTCTGCTTCAGCTGCTTCGAAGCTATCAAACTTCATTCATTTCGTCCCTGAGTGAAGGCTTGTACGACCCAGTCATCAGAGACCGGTGATAACTCCATCCGTTCTGAATGGAAGCGGGAGACAAATTCCCTCAGCATCTCGTTCCCTCTTTGCTTTATTTTGAATACATCGGACTTCCTTGTTGCGACTTTTATGGCACCGGCATGTGCCTTTACAAATAAGTCTGCCAACATGGCAAACGAATCAATAGCGTTCATGGGTAAGTTATGGTACCAAATCATGGCACCCTTATACAGAGTTTCCCGAAACTTTTTTAGCAAAACAGACTCAATCTCATTGTCTTCCAAATCATTTCCTTTTATGCGACAAGTATATGTGATGATGTGCTCATTGGGATCAATGGTCCCGTTGTATTTTGGGATGTCTGGCATCCGAAACTTCTTCAGGATGGGCTTCGGAGCCGCACTCTGGGGGAATGGTTTTTGCACCAACTTCTTCGAGTCCAGTCCTTTCAAAATCGAAGGTGCTCCCAGTATTTGGTCGACCCTCGAGTTGTATGTTTCCACCTTTTTGTCATTGTCCTTATTTGGTCGACCCTCGAGTTGTATGTTTCCACCTTTTTGTCATTGTCCTCAATCTTTTTTTCTCCTGACTCGATCCTCTTCGTGAGTTCCTCGAGCATTGTCATAACGGTGGGGTCAGTTCCCGAGCCGTTGTTGCTTGATCTCTCCAGGGTTGGCTCAACACGATGAGCGGTTTCTGGCCCAGCCACGCTCGGAGTCTTTTGCTGACTCTACAACTGGGCGATAGCAACTTGTTATGCTTGCAACATCTCAAAAATCACTTGTAGACTAACTTCTCTTTCTCCTTGAGCATGTGTCCTTTGAGCGTCAGGTTGATCCCCTTCGCGTACACTTCCTTCGACATCAATGTCCAAATCGACATTCACGACAATGTGTGAACCAACATCGATGGGGTTTGGCGCTGGTGCTACCCCAGGGTTTAGCGGTGGCACACCGGTCCCTGCAGTTGTTGCATTTTTTTCTCCATGGGATCCGAGACCGTCATTTCCATGCACGGGTGCGTTTGCTGAGCTAGACATATCTTAGCCTGAAATCAAAGAATCTTTGACAAGAAAAAGTGTGAAGAATAACACCTGTTATCAGAAAACTAGCACTAAAATAATCATTATTATCTTTAGCCCCACAGTGGGGGCCAAACTGTTTACCTCAGAAAATGTGAGTAACTATTAAAGTTGATTTGTGGTTTTAAAGATATGTGATTTATTCCAATACTAGTGAATATACAAGTAATATTAGGTTTAAGTAAGAAGAATTGATGAGCCAAACCAGTGTTGTTAGAGCAACGGGGACCTCGAGCTCGATTATCTTGGGGGCCTCGAGGTGAGTTAAGAGCAAATAAAGTATGAACAATAAAGTAAAAATAATAAAGCTGAAGAACAATTGTGCAGCACAGTAAACGAGAAAAGCAGAGTAGAATCTTCTATTGCAGTAAAATGAGATGATCTTTACAAATGATTGGACTCCCCTTTATATAGAAGGGGAAAACCCTAATATGGTACATTTTCAATTACGGTAAAGAATTCCATTGGTACAGCTATATAACAACCTAGTACGGACTCGTACTATTTCGTACAAATCTTATCCCTTAATTTATGCCCTGATCCACGTGTCCTTGAGAAATTCCCGCTCTTTCTTGAATGTCATCAAAATTGTACTGCCCTCGAGGCAGATCATGACGGGTCTCCGATTTGCTCCCTCGAGGTATGCATTTTCCAGTCAGATCTGGTCTTTACTTCGTGCTGCCCGAATTCGGGCCCGGGGTATTGTTAAGTCCTCAAAATCGAGCTCTCCGATTTCGACCGTATACAATTATGCATATAGATCCATATCTTGATGTCAACAATTTTGTTTCATGCTCAAAACACAGCTTGTATAGTTGCTAAGTCATGGCGGCTGACGAGCCTAAATTAAGTTCTCCTCAACTATTATGCTAATTATCGACTGGTGAACGGTGGCGGTAATTATAAGAACAATATGATCAACGTACATCACCAAAATAAGGTTATTATACGAAACTAATTAATCTTCTAGTTGTTGGTCAAAAAACACAATACGTTTCTGTATTAGTCTAAATTTGGCAACTTGGTAGTAATGGATAAGCGACACCAAGGACGGGGTCGACCACGGTGTAATAGCTGAAAGCTGCTCTCGAGAAGGCCGATGCCAAAGACGGGCAGCTGAGATGAAGAAATAACTGTTGCATAGGTTCAGATATGGACACAAGGAATATTCCTTTGAATATTCCTTATTTTGTACTTTTTAGGGTTTTTGGAAACTATCTCTTATAAATAGGAAGAGATAGAGAACAAAAAGGGGGATCTTCACTCTATGAGAAAAAATACATTGTAAAAGGTTGACCTGAGAGAATATACAAAAGTTATCTTGTTCATTGATTACCTTGTTCAAGCATACATTTTTGATTCTTTATTCACAAGATCCAAAGATTTCTCAACCCTCTTTATTCCTCCTCTTTCCACGCTGCTGTCAGGGAAAAGAGCCATCCAAGTCTTACAGTAATTGGGTGGTATATTCCTTTTTGTTGTATTCTGCCTTTATCTATATTTATTGCACATTTACGTTATTGCATTCATGAGCATTTAGTCAGCACGAACACACTGATTGACATCTTTTGTCTTACTGACTTCACTTCGTATATGGTCTAGATTTTATTATTCTTAACTAAGATTCACCCTTCATCTCATCATTAATTGATTTAACTAAAAGGCCTAACACTTTTGGTCAAATAATTTGGCACCGTCTGTGGGGAGTTATTAGTTAAAATTTTATTTTCTTGTAGATCATAAAAAAAAAAGGACAACCATCTTTTCCTCGTTTGCGCAAACTAACCATGGCAGGAAAAGGAGATGAAAGACAGAAAGCAATGATGGGTGTCACTACCAACATATTAGACACCATCAACGAGGATACTAGAGGAGACGATGAGAACGTAACACCAACTGCCACACCCAGGCGGAGTGATTCACCTCCCCCTCACGCAAGTGTAACCGCCTCACACGAAAGGGGAGCTTTCACATCCACGGCTGAGGAGGCACCACCAGCAGTGAAGAAGTTATTGGAGGAGTGGCTGGCAAACACCCTCAATGATATACTCGACAAACCCGTTCAAAGGGCAAACCGACATGCCAAGCCGGCAGATGTCATAACGATCGCTTATGAGCAACCAGCTCCCCCAACGGGTAACACTTACATCATTGTTGATGCAGGCAATGATGCACTGACAGCCATTCTAAAGAAAATGGAAGAAATGAAAAATGAAAATAAAGAACTCCGTGACCAGATGAGAGAACATCAAGAAAGGGTTGATAAGATACCGGGCGCCCCGAAACTGCTACCAAAATGGGATGTCAGCCGATTCGTTTAACAACCATATAGCAAGGAGGCAGCCCCACATGCCATACCCAAGACCTTCAAAATGCCACCATATTTGAAGATATACGATGGCACCACAGACCCAGAAGATCACATCATTCATTACGTCACATCAGTAAAAGGCAACGACGTATCAAAGGAGCAAGTACCTTCAGTACTACTAAAATAGTTTGGCGAAACCTTAACCGGAGGAGCCCTAACTTGGTACTCACAATTACCAGCCCGGTCTATAGCAACATTCGAGGAAATGGTAGATAAGTTCGTCACCGCCCACGCTGGAGCTAAGAAAGCGGAGGCTAGGGTAAATGACATATTCGCCGTTAGGCAATCGCCTAGTGAAGGACTCGGGGACTTCCTCGCTCGGTTTAATAGGGTGAGAATGAGCTTACCTAATGTATCGGAGGGGATGGCGGTAGCAGCCTTCCAAAACGGGTTGAACGGGAATGGGTCGAGGGCGACCAGGAAGTTGTTAAGCAGGCTCATGAAATACCCCCACCACTTGGGAAGAAATCCACAACGCTTACTGCGCCGAGGTGAGAGCAGACGATGCCGACCTTAACAGTCCAACCCAACGTTTAACGTCAATCCAAACAGAGCCGAAGAAAGACCATTGTAATGATAGTCGAAGAGATCTATCAGGGCCACGCCTCAATCTAGACAGGCATCAACCCTATGTCAGAATAGCCATTCCACCACCCCCTCGACATGTGAAAGGGCCATCCAGACCACACACAAAGACTCAGCGAAACGAAAGGGGTATGCCTCCACTCTTATCCGCTCACATTTTTTGTGTTTCTCCTCCAGAAGTAGTGTACGCACTAGAGAAGCTTGGCACAAAGGTGAAGTGGCCACAAATGATGAAGTCCGACCCAAGTACCCGAAAGTCAAACGTCCTTTGTGAATTTCACCGGGAGCGGGGTCACAAAACCGAAGACTACATAGCCCTATGACAAGAAGTAGTGAACATGCTAAACCAAGGACACCTGAAGGAGCTGATGAGTGACCGGGGACGAGCCAACGTCGGCCGCGAACGAGAACAACACCAAGGCCCTCCAAATCCTCCCTCTCCTACACATATCGTTCGAATGATCATCAGCGGAGGAGACGAAACGTCAATCAACCACATAAAATTTACCACCATGCACAAGCTAAAGTGTTCTATCACCCACGAGCGGTATAATGACCTCGGAGAAAGTATCATCTTCAATAAGTCAGATACCAACGGTTTGATCTTTCCTCACTCTGATGCTCTTCTCATTACTTTATGTATTCAGATACTGATGTTAAAAGAATAATGGTAGATGACAGAAGCGGCGCGTGTATTATCTACCCTCGAGTTCTTGCACAAATGCGACTCGAGGACAAGATAATACCACGCTGTATAATACTGACGAGTTTTAATAATGCAGTCGAACGAACCTCAGGAGAAACAATGCTGCTCGTTCTGGCCGGGGGCGTCACCCTAGAAACAACGTTCCACGTCATAAACCAAGACACGACTTACAACGCAATCATAGGACGACCGTGGATACACGCCATGAGGGCAACCCCGTCCAGCCTATATCAAGTAATCAAATTCCCAACTTCATGGGGGATATTCAGCATCCGAGGCGAACAGCGCACAGCCCAAGAATGCTACCGCATCGCCCAAGATTACACATTTACTCAACAGCTTAAAGGAACAAACTCAGAAGCATAGCAATTATCAAAGTCGGGGTCCGAGCACAGGGATTGGAAAGACGTTATCCAGGACCCTGACATTGTGGAAGCAACGGGGTCGATAATAGAAGACCTTGATCCTATGCAATTAGACAACAACGACAGTAGCAAAAAGGCTTATATAGGCCATAAGCTCTCCGAGCCAGGTATATTTCATAAATTTCTTATTGATAACGCCGATCTATTTGCTTTTTCCCACGCATATATGCTAGGAATTCCAAAATACATTGCCACACACAAGTTAAACGTTGATCCCTTCTACCCCCCAGTACGACAAGTGAGAATAAAATTCAACGCCGCAATCAACAAGGCCGTCAGCGAAGAAGTGGATAAATTACTCGCTAACGGCTCCATCCGAGAGAATCAAAGTATCCTCAATGGGTCGCCAATGTAGTCATGGTAAAAAAGAAAAATGGGAAATGGCGAATGTGCGTAGATTTCACGGACCTGAACAAGGCCTGCCCGAAAGACTCCTTTCCCTTGCCTCATATCGGTCAGCTAATTGACGCAACAGCAGGGCGTGAATTGTTGAGCTTCCTAGACGCCCATTCTGGTTACAACCAAATCCTCATGGAGGAAGAGGACCTGGAGAAGACTACCTTCATCACCCATCAAGGAACGTACTGTTATCGAGTCATCCCATTTGGCTTAAAGAACGTAGGAGCGACTTATCAAAGATTGGTAACCAAAATGTTCAAGGACCAAATCGGCAAAACTATGGAAGTTTACATAGATATATGTTGGTCAAGTCGAAAAGGAAGGAAGATCACATCGGTCACCTAAAAGAGGTCGTCAGAATACTGAGGCAATACGGGATGAAGCTGAACCCCGAAAAATGCGCCTTCAGCGTAACTTCAGGAAAGTTCCTCGCTTTCTTGGTGTCACAAAGAGGCATCGAAGTCAACCCCGACCAAGTTAAGGCCACTGAGAGAATACCCGAAATGTTAACTAGCAAGAAATAGGTGCAAAAATTGACGGGCCGCATAGCTGCCCTGTCGAGGTTCATCTCACGATCCTCCAACAGATGTCAGAAGTTCTTTAACGTGCTTAAAAAGGACAACGGGCTCCATTGGAATGAAGAATGCATCAAAGCCTTAAGAGAACTAAAGGAATATTTGTCATCTCCCCCGCTACTCGCCAAGGCAGAACCCGATGAACGCCTCCTTATATATTTGGCCGTATCGGATGTCGCGGTAAGCGCAGTGTTGGTCTGCAAAGATAAAGGTACGCAATCTCCGATCTATTATATTATCAAAACTCTTGTTGATTCCGAAACGAGGTACCCTCACCTCGAAAATTATCCTTAGCGTTAGTTATAGCTTCAGGGAAGCTTAGGACATATTTTCAGTGCCACCCCATATCGGTGGTAACGACCTTTCCCCTACGAGGTATCTTGCATAAACCCGAGCTATCAGGGAGATTGGCCAAATGGGCCATAGAGTTAAGCGAACATGATATAACATATCAGCCGCGAACAGCGATAAAATCACAGGTACTCGCCGACTTCGTCGACGATTTCAGTGCCAAAATAATGACTGAGGTTGAACAAGAAATTTCTCGCACCTCACCCAGTCTACCCGACCTATGGGTCCTATATACTAACGGCGTATCCAACGCGTCAGGATCTGGACAAGGACTCGTACTCGAGGTCCTAACGGGCGAAGTCATTCGCCAGTCCATACGGTGTCCCGATATGACTAACAATGAGGCCGAGTATGAGACCGTAATTGCAGGATTAAAGCTAGTCTCAAATACGGAGCACGACGAGTCGTCCTCAGACGCGACTCACAATCATCGTCAACCAAGTCACATGGACTTTCCAAATCAAAGAGATGAATATCGACTCGACCAGATACCTCAAGCACAAACCATCGAAGCAGACGACCTTGCCAAGTTAGCAGCGGCCACCAAAAATATCACGAACGAAAATGTGGTCACCCTCCCCCATTCATCGATAGACCAACTCGAGGTACACTCTGTAAAATTGACTTGGGACTGGCACAACCGTATTATAACATATTTGCAGGAAGGAGCACTCCCAGCAGACAAGAAAGAAGCCAAAAATCTTCTTATGCAGGCGGCCAGGTACAGCCTCGTAAATCACGAGTTATACAAAAGGACGTTTGGAGGCCCCTTAGCGAAATGCCTAGGGCCGAATCAAACAAGGTGCGTACTCGAGGAAGTACACGAAGGCCACTGCGGTGCCCATACCGGCAATCGGTCCCTCGTTAGGTGCCTCATTCGAGCAGGATATTATTGGCCCACAATGAAGAAGGAAGTCGTCGATTATGTCAAGAAATGCGAACAGTGCCAGAAATATGTCCCTATGATACACCAAGCAGGCAAGCACCTCCATTCTATCACATCGTCATAGCCATTCATCAAATGGGGAACGGACATCGTCGGACCCCTCCCAACAGGATGAGGTAATGTACGTTTTCTTTTAGTTTTGACTGACTATTTCTCCAAATGGGTAGAAGCAGGTACGTTCACCCAAATACGTGAATAGGAAGTTATCACATTCATATGGAGAAACATCATATGCCGCTTCGGCATCCCCAAAGAAATCAGTTGCGACAATGGACCCCAATTCATCGGAAAGAAAACCGCCGAGTTCTTCAAAAAATGGCACATCAAGCGAATACTATCCATGCCATATCACCCTACCGGTAACGGTCAGGCCGAATCCTCCAACAAAACAATACTGAATATCTTGAAGAAAAAACTTAAAGATGCCAAGGGACTATGGTCGGAATTACTCCCAGAGGTACTGTGGGTATACCGCACCACGCCGAAAACAAGCACAGGAGAAACGCCATCCTCACTAGTCTACGGGACTGACGCCATGATACCGGTTGCGGTCGGTGAACCCAGTTTGAGATACTCCAACGAAAGCGGGCCAAGCAATGACGAAAACAAAAAACATGACCTCGATGAAGCAGAGGAGCGAAGAGACATGGCTTACAAAAGAATGGTAGCCCAAAAGCAACAAGCAGAACGGTATTACAACCAAAAAGCCAAAGTACGACCAATCAAAGTCGAAGACTATGTATTCAAGGCTAAAACACAAGCGAGAAAAGATTCGAGAGAAGGCAAACTAGGAACCAATTGGGACGATCCATATAAGATCACGGCAGCAAACAAAGGATCTTTTTAACTAGAAACTATGGAGGGAAAACTACTACAAAACAATTGGAACGTCGCCCATCTCAAATACTTCAACTTTTGAAACAGACACCCTCCGCATCGTACTCTTTTTCCCTCATCCGAGTTTTGTCCCAATTGGGTTTTCTCGTAGAGGTTTTTAATGAGGCGACAAAGGGGACGTCTCGAAGTTCAAGTATAATTCATCACCCCGCCTGCTGAATTCTTCTCAAGGCCGAACGATGAAGGGACTGGATACATGGAAGACCTCTCCAATATATGTATGAAATGAAGAACACATGTAATATTCTCCAAGGAATGAAATAAAGCAGCATTTTTACTCTCCACCAAGTCTTTTCGTATCATACATTCGACCTTGCTCGAATTGTTTTACATTCAACCCCGCTCGAATTATTTTACATTCGACCTCGCTCGAATTATTTCACATTTGACCTCGCTCAAATTATTTCACATTCGACCTCGCTCGAATTATTCCACATTCGACCTCGCTCGAATTATTTCACATTCGACCTCGCTCGAATTGTTTCACATTCGACCTCGCCCGAATTATTTCACATTCGACCTCGCCCGAATTATTTTACATTCGACCTGGCCCGAATTGTTTCACATTCGACCTCGCTCGAATTATTTTACATTCAACCTCACTCGAATTATTTTACATTCAACCTCGCTCGAATTATTTTACATTCAACCTCGCTCGAATTGTTTTACATTCGACCTCGCTCGAATTATTTCACATTCGAACTCACTCGAATTATTTTACATTCGACCTCGCTCGACTTATTTCACATTTGGCCTCGCTCGAATTGTTTTACATTCGACCTCGCTCGAATTGTTTTACATTCGACCTCGCTCGAATTGTTTCATATTCGACCGTGCTCGAATTATTTTACATTCGACCTCGCTCGAATTATTTTGCATGCAACTTCGCTCAAAGTCTCCAATGTCCGACCGCGTCAATCATCAATCTTAATAAAAATCAGGGACTTCCCCACATAATAATTAAAAGAGAGAGATCGGATATCAAGAAACACGTAGCAAAATAAGGGGGTTGTTCCATTACAACTGTCAAGTTACAATACTTTTTACAAAGGGCCCAAAGACACCTTTACAAAAATAGCAAAACAAAACAAAAACTAAGCAAGACGGCTTTACGCCGCGCCATCCCCATCGGCATACTCATCATCATACCAAGAATTAGAGGAAAGCATATCCGCATCATCGTCAACATCATCCCCACCAGGCGTACCAGGGGCATAATCGCAAGCTTCACGGGCCTTAATACGGACGCCCTCAAGTTCTGCTTCAGAAATCTTCCCGTCGGCTTTCAAAGACTTATATACGTCGAGCTGAGCCTCGGCGTGAACCCACATCTCATACAACTCCCGCGGCACGCCGGGATCAGCAGAAGTATGAGACGTTGAAGGTTGTGACTTTCGTCGTACTCCTCAACTTTCAAGATAACAACCTGCTCACTCAATCCTGATAACTCTGCCTCTAAATTCTGGATCCGCTCCTCTAACCTTGCCACCATAAGCGCCGATATCTCCGCCTCGCTCCCTCGCTTGGACCTACAAACGCGAAGAGCGTCCTCTAAGGTCGCGCTTTAGCCACAGCGGCCACTCTGTGATTCTTAGTGCGAGCCAACTCTTCAACCTTGGCGCTCAACTCGCCCCGCAGATCAACAATATTCGCCTCCCTCTGCCCAAGTTCAACAGTTAAAAATGCCACCCGCGCTTGAAGATCGGCATTCTCAGTCATCACCCCTTTGCCCACTTCGGGCTCGTCATCCTTGGCCTTTAGAGCCGCCTCGAGCTCGCTGCATGGCCGATGGCTCTCATTATCTCATCATCCCTTTCCTTCAATTCTTCATCTTTCTTTGCCAACTCCTCGTCTTTCTGCTTAAGCCCGTCGCAAAACAACTGAAACTCGCTATCCTGGATAAAGACGTCGGCCAGCATTCGGTGCTTAGTACGGTACTCCTGGTACTTGGAGGTCACCTTTTTTAAAGAGGGCTGTTATCCGCTCCTCCCGCCGTTCACGCTCAATCCCGATGATAAAAGTCTAACATGCAGAAGAAAAGAGTCAGTATGAGCAGATTACACGTACAAACAAATCCTAACATCAAGAAGCACTTACTCGCAGAGTCATGCCAGATATACTCAGCGACAACTCAGCATCGCTCATCGCCTGCAGCGCCATGTTCTCAGAAGCCGTGCACAAGGGGGCAAAGGATGGCACCGCCCATTCCGAGTTGGCCAAAAGGCCATGAGGATGATTACGTGTCAGTTGGGACCCTCCGTCCATACCTTCACGCGAGTGTGCCTCTCCAAGAAGGACCATATCTCTTCGGGGTCGATGTCCGAACCAGAACCGTCGTCCCCCACAGGTACCGCTCCATCTCCCCGGCCTCTGACGACGCACCACCTTCTGCTGTCCTTATAGGCTCCCCGCCTTTATGTACCCCCTCGTCCCTAGAGGACCTCCCCTCCATAATGGCATCCGCCATAAAAACGGCCCCTGCGTTTGGCACAAGTGTAGACGCCGCTTCCAGAGCAATGAATTTATTCGGTTCAATACCAGTGACGACGGCCTTCCCAAGCTCCACCCTTCGCCTCTTTCTCGATGTCGACTCCTCTCCATTAGACTACTCGTCTACAAGATGGTAGATAGGCCGGGAAGAGATCTCATCCCGCACAGCAACACTCTGAAGGGGAATCCCTCGTTGATAGAGCTTGAGTACAACCTCCGCGAGCGGACTCAACCAAAGTAAATTGCATCCCTGCCGATGCGATAGCCTGGCGAAACGCCGGCACTGGAGCCTTCTTCTTGGAAACCCGTCGACCTGGCACCAAAAGGAGGTCGTATCAATGAGCAATGGCGAACAACAGAAAGCTGAAGCAAAAATAACACTTACTAGACGGGACTTTCGATCCAAATCGCTTGTAGAAAACCACCCAATCACAAATCCCACTATGTGAGGCAGCACGCGAGCCACCCAATCTTCAATGTCGAGGACAGGGGTGGGTGCACGCCTTTCAGCTGAAAAACAAAGAGACCGCAAATGAGCCAAAAATGAAAGGACGAAAAAAGACAACGAGCGTATGGCAAACACTTACGATTATGCTTCCACTGCTCGGGGAACCCAGTCGGGTCCACCACCAAGTGCTCGGTCTTGATAAAAAAGTACTTATGCCAGAACTTCCGATTCGTCCTGTCATCCATTCCGACTATCAGCCCTCTGGTCCCGCGATGGCGTAGGTGTATCATGGTACCTCTATAAAAACTTGGTGAAAATAAGTGCAGCAAGTGACGAACATCAACCTCACAATCAGCCAATTTCGCGTACTTCGTCAGCATCAGAAAAGCTTTATACAAATAAGGAGCAAAAGAAGAGGAAGAGTATAACCGATCAAGAACGGGTAAACATAGAAGGCATAATACCCAGGTCGATGGACCTCCACGATGTCGCCACCAGTCGAAATTAACTCGACGTGGATGGAAGCGATATTTGGATCGAAGCTCAGCTATATGAGACAGACTAGTCTCGGAGATCACCTGAGCGGGAGCAGGCTCCTTTAGAAAATCATTTCTGGACAAAGGATTTCTGGGAACTATCTCCTCCACGGTAGAAAAGCTCTCATCATCTTCAACCATAAATTCCTCACCACCGGGAGAAGGAGCCACCGATAATGGAGTGGAATCGAAAACTTCATCATGAATGCGAAGAGTTTGTGACATGTTTCGACAATGAAATGTGTTCTACCAAACCCAAAGAAGAAGATAACAACAAGGTAAGGAGGAGAGAAATGGAATTCGAAAAGCGAAACCAAGAGCAGAAACTAGCAAAGGAGATCAAAGAAGAACAGTGTTCATGCAAGAAAAAGGATGGTGAAAACTTCTGAAAAATGAAACTCCCATCTATTTATAAGGCTGGGTGGCGCGAGAATTGAAGCAAAGGATTGTAAATGGCACCAAAACCAAAGCGGCAGGCACATAGACGCTGTCTCGGGAAGATGCGTAATGATGATGCACGTGGCTATGACGTCACCCCATGGTAGCCACACCAATCACGACTTCACTAGTTGCGTCGTTCTCTTCACCTCGGTCGACCCGACTTATTCAACACAACCAAATTCCTCCGAAACGGAGGAAAATCAGGTTCGCTTATTAAGGGCGTGCAGGACCACGACCTCAACAAGCGGAGAGACTAACTGTATTGGTCTAAATTTGGCGACTTGGCCGTAATGGATAAGCGAGACCAAGGACGGGGTCGACCACGATGTAATAGCTGAAAGCTGCTCTCGAGAAGGCTGATGCCAATGACGGCCAGCTGAGATGAAGAAATAACTGTAGCATAGGTTCAGATATGGACACAAGGAATATTCCTTTGGATATTCCTTATTTTGTACTTTTTAAGGTTTTTGGAAAATATCTCTTATAAATAGGAAGAGATAGAGAACAAAAAAGGGGATCTTCACTCTATGAGAAAAAACACATTGTAAAAGGTTGACCTGAGAGAATATACAAAAGTTATCTTGTTCAATGATTACCTTGTTCAAGCATACGTTTTTGATTCTTTATTCACAAGATCCAAAGATTTCTCAACCCTCTTTATTCCTCCTCTTTCCACGCTGCTGTCAGGGAAAAGAGCCATCCAAATTTTACGGTAATTGGGTGGTAGATTCCTTTTTGTTGTATTCGTTGCCTTTATCTATATTTATTGCACATTTACGTTATTGCATTCATGTGCATTTAGTCAGCACGAACACACTGATTGACGCCTTTTGTCTTACTGACTTCACTTCGTACCAGATTTTATTATTCTTAACTAGATTCACCCTTCATCTCATCATTAATCGATTTAACTAAAAGGCTTAATACTTTTTGGTCAAACAGTTTCAAATTGAATTTTATTTCAAACCGTAATATAATGAAACGTAATAGTACGTTACAAGAATTCAAATATGAAACGTAACACAAGTAATTGAATTATATAAAGTTCAACGGAAGACCTAAATGCATAATCATATTGTAAAAAATAAAATAAAAAGGAGCAGTCTCATTTCCGATTAGATCAACAAACGTGAAAAAGAAATAAATAGAAACTATAGTTATAGGCTTATAGCAGACAGGGAATTTAGCTAGGCGATGAAAACAGTGGCAGGGGTATCCTGGTGGGAGGCTGGGAGCTATATAAGTAGACAAATAGTAAAAGAACAATGTAGGATTTCTAGTGACAACCCCGAGGATATATGTTCATGTGATTGCTGCACAATTATATTCTTTTGCGCACTGATTAATTATCTTTTGGATATATATATATATATATATATATATATATATATATATATATATACTTTATCATGTTAACCTCATGAATTCCTTTCATCACCTGACATTTTTAACAAAAAATAGTCCATTTAATAGTAAATTATCTCTCACACTCATTAATTAGTATTATCTCCTAAAACATAGGTTACTTTTTGTTGTATTAAACAGTGAAATTTGTTCCTTCGCCGGCAGCCTATGTTTGTCCGTGACCAACAAACTCACCAGAAAAGGTCGTCCATTTCAACTCCGAGACAAAAGAACCCTCGCTGGACTTTGCTGACCTGTCATGCATATTGGACCCATAAGTGTTGAAAGAGCAGACACGATGACGTAATATGGGCCCACATGTTCCCTCTTCCGCAGACCATAACTCCGACAAAAAAATATTACAAAGTCGATGCACGGCAATTGTATCGTCCAAGTCCATGCCTAAAATTACCATAGATTTTTATTAGTGTGGCTTCCACGTGTACATTCTTACGTGGAAAGTGACGTGGGTAGAAATAAGGCCTTCCCTTCACTATAAATAGGTTCCCACTTACAGGTACCAAACCACACACTTAAAATTAACAATCTCTGAGAATTAAGTGCTTTATATCTTCTCTTCCACTTTCAGTTCTCTCTTTTCTATTTTTCATACACAATATATTATGGCTGTTGATTCTGGTCTTTCATCTCCTCTTGGCCCTCCGGCATGCGAGAAAGACGCTAAGGCTCTTCAGTTCATTGAGGAGATGACTAAAAACACTGATTCAGTACAAGCTAAAGTGTTGGCTGAAATACTAAGCCGAAATGCCAATACTGAGTACCTCCAAAGATTCAAAGTTGGTGGTGCTACTGACCGAGACACGTTCAAGTCGAAGGTTCCCGTTGTCACGTACGAGGATCTTAAACCTGATATTGATCGGGTCGCTAATGGCGATCGTTCTCCAATCTTCTCGTCTCTTCCTATTTCAGAGTTCCTTACCAGGTCAGATTTCCTTTAAGGCAAATAGAAGTCACTGTATCTTAATGGTACATATATATATTTGTTCTAAGTAGTAGCAGTGCCTAGTACTTTCTTTATTTTCTTTGATGCAAATTTCTTTTCTAGTTTACTGCTAATATGTTGTATTTAATATCATATTGAAATGTTCTTTTGGTTTTATTTATAGTTCGGGGACGTCTGCTGGAGAGAGAAAGCTGATGCCCACAATTGCAGATGAGCTAGAACGCAGACAGAAATTGTACAGTCTTCTCCAACCCGTGATGAATCTGTAAGTGATCTATCCAAGGTTATTGCTATGTTATAACATGCATGACATCTTTACTTTATAAAATTTCTAATTTCTATATGGAATATAGTTGGTAATCCAACGATTTTCAAATTAACCCCCATTAAAACAAAAATATTAATTGCTGAAATTAACATTAGCCTTACTTTTTGATATGGAGAAAAAAATTGAAAATTTGTAATCAGGATTAATGTTGGATTTTCTTGGACTCATGTTAAACAGGTATGTGCCTGGTCTAGACAAGGGGAAGGGATTATACTTTCTGTTTATAAAGGCAGAAACGAAGACTCCTGGTGGCCTTGTTGCACGTCCAGTCCTGACTAGTTACTACAAGAGTGAACAATTCAAGACTAGGCCATACGACCCTTCCAATGTCTACACAAGCCCTAACGAGGCTATCCTCTGTGTAGATTCTTTCCAAAGCATGTACACTCAAATGCTTTGTGGCCTTCTAATGAGAGAAGAAGTTCTCCGAGTAGGCGCTGTTTTCGCTTCAGGCCTACTTCGTGCCATCCGTTTTCTTCAACTCAATTGGCAGCAATTAGCTCATGATATTGCAACAGGAACCCTAAACCCTAAAGTTTCAGACGTTTCTATCAGAAATTGCATGTCCAAAATACTCAAACCAAATCCTGAACTTGCTGAGTTTGTTACTAAAGAATGTGAAGGCGACAATTGGGAAGGAATCATTACTAGAATTTGGCCAAACACAAAGTACTTGGATGTCATAGTCACAGGTGCAATGGCTCAATATATTCCTACACTTGATTATTATAGTGGGGGTCTACCAAAGGCTTGTACAATGTATGCATCGTCCGAATGTTATTTTGGTCTCAATTTAAAACCAATGTGCAAGCCTTCTGAAGTTTGTTACACTATCATGCCAAATATGGGCTACTTCGAATTCATCCCACATGACCCAGCCAACCCGGTACAAATCTCTCGTGATTCACCCCCTCATCCCGTGGACCTGGCTGACGTAGAATTGGGAAAAGAATACGAGCTCGTGATCACAACTTATGCTGGATTGTGTCGTTACCGAGTTGGTGACATACTCCAGGTTACCGGGTTTCACAACTCGGCACCTCAGTTCAAGTTTGTTAGGAGAAAAAATGTGTTGTTGAGCATTGACTCGGACAAAACTGATGAGTCTGAATTGCAAAAGGCTATTGAAAATGCAACAGCACTTTTGCGCCCATATGATACTAATTTGGTTGAGTACACGAGTTTTGCTGATACAAAGACAATTCCGGGGCACTACGTGATTTACTGGGAATTACTAGTAAAGGACCCAACCAACCCACCGAGTGAGGAGGTGTTGAACCAGTGCTGCTTGGCTATGGAAGAATCATTGAACTCAGTGTATAGACAGTGTCGCGTTGCGGACAATTCAATTGGACCTCTTGAGATTAAAGTGGTGAAAAATGGGACATTTGAAGAACTGATGGATTATGCAATTTCGAGGGGTGCATCAATTAATCAGTATAAGGCTCCAAGATGTGTCAATTTTACTCCTATTGTGGAACTTCTTGATTCCAGGGTGGTTTCTGTGCACTTCAGCCCAGCTGCTCCTCACTGGACCCCAGAACGACGACGTTAGATGATATCAAGTCAAGTAGTCTCGGTGTGTAATAAACATGGCAAAAGCCAGAAAGATCCGGTTAGCTACTAACCAAAATGCTCGGACAGTGAACCAAAAAGAATATTTGCCTTCGGCTCTGTCCTCATCACTTTAATTTACCTTTTCTGTATCTCCTGTTGGTGTTACGTTGAACGTTCAAAGTTGATTATGGTCTTTGTTTATGTAAAGAGTCGTTAAGTGTATGTAATTAAACTATGAATGCTTTGGTTGTTGTGATTTGAATTACGCGACAGATGCATGCGTTCCTTTCTTTTTTCTTTTATGGCTTAGTAATAATGGTCCATGAAAAAGACGTAGCAATATTTGTGTTACAGCAGCTCTTTGCTTCTTTCCTTGTTATGCTTTCCTTTTTACGTGCATGGATTTTATGCACCTGGTGTATATTCTCTTCCGCTTCTTTCTTCTTTAATTTCTCCCTTTTTGTGACCAAAAAAAAAGTTAGTATCAAGCTTTACTAGTCTTCAATTTCAAATAGTCAGTCCAAGATTAATTGAAATATCTTCTTAAATTAGTTTGGAGGTTAGCTAGTGAAAGATGAGTTAATTTAATTGATGCTTAAATCATGTTCGCTTATATATATTCTAGGCTTTTGGCAGTACATCACGAAACATTTAGTTTATGGATGCCTCTACTTGTATGAATTCCAGTATAATTTTATACTGGCAACACTACGTCAGCACCACGTAGAGCGGTTTCACTTTTTGTATACGTACATGGTTGCACTATGATGCACTTCAAATTCAATTATTTGGAATTCCTCATTAATTACTAGGGTAATATTTACTTTAGTGAGAGAGATAAATTCAATTATTTAGAATTCCTCATGATCATTACTATTTACTTTTTGTTCATTTCTTTTTCTTGTGTTCCATTTCTTTTCCCTTCAAAGGGAATGAAATTCAGTCAAAAAGAGAGGCGGCCAGTAATAATGTTGAAAATTATGAGTCAACTCAGAAATCGGAGATCTGAGCATAGTCGATTGATGATTTTACCGCTTTAAGCAGATTTAATGGAGTAGTTTTTAACTTTTTAAGTTATTTGAAATCGCGTCATAAAGTGTTCTTCCTGGATGCATGCATGATTAAATAAGAAATTTGCACCTCAACAGCATAGTTTACTATTTTTGGTACATTATATTAGTCTTCCGACTTTTCCCTATTCATGCTTGCCTTTAATAGTGTTATACCTTCCAAATTGACCACCTGAATTTTCCAATAGGACTTATTCTTTACGGTACTGACAGATGACATATATACTGTCAAGGATGTATAAAAACTTAAAACAAACTTAATTTTAATCACTTTGAGACAAACCGCCAACTTTCTTTTTTCTTTCAGAATAATTATTAATCTATTAATAATCTATGAATCTATTAATCTATATCTATATATCTATCTATATTTACTTAAAAGAAAGAAAGTCAGCCATGGGATTTTGCCATTTGTCAGGTGCATAGAATGCCATGTGGCATTTTTTAGGACAAATTAGTTATTTTAGGTTAAAGTAGTTTCTCTTTTTAAATTTTTAAGTTGAAAATACTTAATTAGCTATTTTATATTTTAAAGAATAAGTAGTTTCTACTATTTTATTGGAAAAGTGAATCCCACGCCATTTGTTAGTTTAGGTTAAATTACTAAACTGAATCCCACGCCATGTGTTATTTTATTTGAATTTAAAAACAATTCATAGGTATATCATTAAACTATTCAATTATTACATTAACTTACCAGTAGTTTCTACGCCTATTTGCCCTAGAAAGAGGAATTGGGAATTCAGCTCTTCAGACCCACGCCCTTCCTTCGCCTATTTGCCCTAGAAATAGCAATCCTACAAATTCGGCTTTTATCCCACGATCTCTCACCACGATTTCAACTCCTCGCCCGCGCATTCCTCTTTCCGACATTTTCAGTAACATGATTTCACAGTTTTCTCAATTCAGTTTTCTACTTTTACAATATATACTTCTATTCTTTCTCCCTCCTCTGCATATCAAACAGCAATTGTCAACTACAAGAGGTGATGTATGATTTGTATTTCATAAACAATCTTTATTACAATTGAGATTGTATATAGATTTCTTGATAGATTTTTCTGTGAAGTTTGTTGACGACATAACTCCTATAGCAACTGTTGTTTACCAATCTTAGGATTATACCACAGATTCTTGCTGATGATTTTTTGGAGAATCGTCAGCAAAAAGTCAATTATTTCACATGATATGTTGCTTCATATGTGTTTCTATAAGTAGCTTCATATGTGTTTCTATAAGCATTTTGTTGTAGTTTGTACTAATATTTATGAATACCTCTGTCTATATTCAGGACTTAATGGCGGCTCAAGTAAATTTCGTTAGCGAAATTAACAGCAAGTCAATGAATTGGAAATTAAAGGTTCGTGTTGTCAGGCTTTGGGAAAATCCGGATCGCGACAGACCTGATACGCCTTTTTCTATTGAGATTATTGTGATGGATGAAAAGGTATTGATTTAAACTGAACGATTACTTTCTATTTGCATTCTTTACATATGAATAAATATATTACAGTCATATACAAAATAATTTAGTCATTTTAACTAATTGACTATTTTTTTTAGGGCGACCGCATTCACGCAAGTATTGGCAGGTTCAATCAACAAATTAAGGAAATGGGTTTGTACATCATGAAGAATTTCGTGGTTTGTCCAAATAATATGAAACTGAAGACCAAAGACCACAAGTTTAAGTTGATGTTCACGCATAAGACCACTGTTGAGGAAATACATGATCCACATTTCAACATGTGCATCTTCAAATTTAAAACATATGACCAGCTATCAAATCCTCAGGAATTTGACAATACGGAGCTATTCGGTAATTAAATTACTCTCATTTTTTCCAGTTTCATTTTACTTTTAGTTATTTGTTATATGAACTAAGTGAGAAATAATTCAATATAACTAAACATGGCAGTAAGTAGTAGCTAAATAATAATTTCCCTATTGCTACAGTCTATAAATAGGACTACTTGATAAATCAGTGAAATTTCAAGTTTTCAAAGTAGGTTGATGTTGTTGATACCGGAGAGAGTTCACAGAGAGAAGTTTGCCAACTATGTCTTACTCTCACATGTGCATGAGTTAATCGTTCTATTTTGTATAGACTTAGTAGAAATAAAATGGCTATCCTATTGCCTTTCAAATAGACTCAGTCGTAAATGAACAACAACTATAATTAGTAAGAGAAAATATTAATTAATAAACACATTAAATAGAAAGGTAAACCTAACTTTCACTTAAGTTGTTATGTATAGCTGAAAGGTAACTACTTACTTTTGTGTAACTAATAAAAGTAATTGTAAAATTGAGGTGTCCTCCTTCGAAAATGACCATCTGATTTTTGTCAATCGTGGATACAATTTTTCGGTTTCAGTTAATATTCTTTAATCTCTTTTCTGTCTTATATGTTTGGTTTACCCATTGCTATATCTTAAGTAGATCATGAAATTAAATAATTCTTTAACGATCTTCATTTATATTGTCTATACTGATTACTAATTTTGAACAAATTTCAATGTTATTGTAGATGTTATTGGCGAAATTGTGAGCTATGAAGACGTACAATCTATCAAACAAGATGATAGCATCCGTATGTTCATGAACATTGAGATACAAAATTATGAGTAAGCTCGCCACAATTTATTAAACTAACTAAATATTTCAATAATTCTTTAATTTGATTCCTATGCTTAACCTTATAATAATTGTAGGAGCAATACTATTTCTGCAACTCTTTGGGGAGACTTTGTCGAACAGATCAAGCTGTATTTGAATGGATCCAATGATAAGCCTGTTGTCATCGTCATGCAATTGATTAGAGCACATCGATATCGAGGTTATTAAATTGTCTACTTACATTACAATATAATGTCTTTATACAATTAGTAAAATCTTAAAAATTACTTTTATGTGTATAGAACAATATTCGGTGAGGAACACTTGGCACGCGTCGAAGCTTTGGATCAATTCAAATCTTCCTCAAGTTGTTAACTTTTGCTCCAGGTCTATAAGTTATACTTAATTAAAGGATATTTCAAATCAATTTTTAGTGTTAATAATTCTTAATATATCTCAACTTAAAAATAAAATAGAATGGTTTCTGTGCGTGGAGAAAGCTCACAAAGAATTACTCAAATTTCATCTCACAAAACTCATTCTATTGCTGATGAGCTAGCATCTGGAAGCATTGAAGTTAAAACTATTGAGGATCTGAGTGACTGTAAGCATGTGAGTACCTACTTTAACTTTTTATCCTTCTTTTCTCTCCATAACATTTGTATATACAAATTTTATGCGCAGCCAGGAGATTTTTGGGTTGTAGCAACACGTAGAATAAGACCGTGGATGGTGTTATTTAGCATGCAAAAATTGCGCAAAGAAACTCGACAAAGAGGGGAAAAAATTCTATAGTAAAAAATGCGAGCAGATTCAATCTCCCACTCATAGGTATGCCCATAATTTTTAGTTTTATTTTACTATTATTAAAGATTAAAAGTTAAAAGCACAAACTCTTTTCAGGTACAGGCTACAAGTTAAGGTGATGGATTGCACCGGTACTATTTCTTTGCTGTTGTGGGATAAGGATGCAGCTAAGATTATTGGAAAATCGGCAAATGATTTAAAGGATGCTATATCCGAGGTATAATACAATTGTTTAGAAAAATAACACCATCAACTTTGAATTAAGTGGTACATGATCCAATCCCCTGCATCTCCTTTCGTTCTTATTTTTGGGGTAGTTTAATTTGTGTTTATAAGCTGGGATAGTTTAATTTGTGTTTATAAACATGTGAGCATTGTTATACTTTAAAGTTCCAATTTTAAGTTACAAAGTCAGCACTGAATGTGGTGAAACTTCCTCTATTGACCTTCACATTATCAGAATGGCTTGAACTTTTTGCTCTTAATGTTATTTTGCATGCGTTTTCTTTTATCAATTGGAAAATTAAAATGTAGACCAATGGTTGCTGCAAAGATCTTTACTACAAAGTTAAAGGTATTAAAGGTGTGACGCCCCAAATTTCGCTCCTCTTTAAAAAGATAAACCACCATTTATTCGTGCTATATATAGAGTTTTGGGACACTTAATCCCTAAATGAGAGCTTAAGTGTTGAAAAATGGTCCGTAGTCGGAACAGTGTGAAGACAATCTCGGAATGGAAATCTGATGGTTCCGTTAGCTTCGTTAGGTGATTTCGGGGTTGGGAGCGTGTCCGGAATGTATTTTGGAAGTCCGTAGCTTATTTAGGCTTGAAATGCCGAAGTTTGAATTTTTGAAGTTTCCGGTCCAATAGTGAGTTTTCTATCCGAGGGTTGGATTGAAATTCCGGAAGTTACAGCAGTTTCGTCATGTCATTTGGGATGTGTGTGCAAAATTTCAGGTCATTCGGACGAGGTTCGGGTAGGTTTTTGATCGAAAGCGTGTTTTGTTGGAAATTGAAGTTCCTAGGCTTAAATCCTTGATTTAATCGGGTTTCCGGTGTTGTTTTAGGTGTTTTTAAGATTGGTACAAGTTTGAATAAGGTATTAGGTGGTATTGGTGCTTTTGGTTGAGGTCCCAGGGGCCTCGGGATAATTTCGGGTGGTTAACGGAAGAAGTTTGGAAGTTAAGAGGTAGCAGTTCTGCTGCTTCTGGTATCTTTTCGCTTCTGCGGCTTAGGAACCGCAGAAGCGGAGCCGCAAAAGCGGCCTTGGCTTCGCAGAAGCGATTTTTGGTCACCTTCCAGGAAACCGCAGAAACGGTAGGAATTCCGCAGAAGCGGATCCGCTTCTGCGAGATGGGAACCGCAGAAGCAGAAGCTGGGATTTTAAAGGAAGCCGTAGAAGCGGCCAGTGTTCCGCAAAAGCGGGACTGCAGAAGCGAAAATCCCTGGGCAGAAATAGAAATGTCGAGGGTTTAATTTTAGAAGTTTGCAAAATCATTTGAGAGCTCGGTTTAAGGCGATTTTGAGTGGGTTTTGAAGTGAAGATCACTGGGTAATGTTTCTTTGGTCCCTTCTTGTTATATTTCATCATTATATAGTTAAATACATCATCGGAATTCGAATTTAGGATAAAAAATTGGATAATTTAGGGTAAAAACTTCATTACCTAAACTATTGAGTTTTGAGTGGGCATTTGACCTTCGATTTGGGAGATTTTTATATGGTTAGACTCGTCAGGGTACGAGGGTTCTAAAAATGTAAAAATTATTCGATTCCGAGGCGTTGCCTTAAGGGCATTTTGGTCATTTTACCTAATTTCACGCCGTAGCTTTGAATTTAATTGCAAAACCAGGTGTTTGCGATGTTATTTACAATGTGTAATTGAATTGAATAGATTTGGGCCATTTGGAGTCGGATACTCGTGGCAAGAGCGTGGTTTCTAGTTGATATTGAGCCGGTTCGAGGTAAGTGGCTTGTCTAACTTTGTGTGGGAGACCTTTTCCCTTAGGATATGATCTTGAATATTTGAATGCCTCGTACGTGAGGTGACGAGCGCGTACTTGAGCTAATTGTTGTAAATCCGTTTCTACTTGAAGTATTTAAATTGAGATTTCTTGTTTACTTGTTCATTTTAACTGTAAGTTTGTACCTGTGCTAGCTTAGAGACTTATGTTTAACTGGCTTACTTGCTTTATTTGCTTTAACTGTGCTATTTGTACTCTGTGAAGCATGTTAGGCTATAATTTACTACTTCGTGTCCTGATTTTTAGCATTGTTCCGAGATTTATGAATCGTTGTTGTTGTGTGTTTAATTTGGGACTACGGGACGGCTTCCCGGGAGATCCCCCTGTACTTGAGATATTCTGGACTGAGGGTGCGGGATAGCAAGAGATCCCTAGCACATGTGTTTCTATATATATATATATATATATATTGGGATACCAAGAGATCTCCGACTTACCTAGTGAGGATACCAAGAGATCCTCGGGATACCGAGAGATCCCCAGTGTTGATGATGAGGATACCAAGAGATCCTCGGGATACCAAGAGATCCCTCGGCTGCCATTCCTTGTTGAGAGCAGTTCTCCGTGTATTGTTACCTTTGTTTTCTATTAATGTTCTCCCTTATTTACCTGGTTTAGATTCTCGCTGTAGATTTTATTTAAATTGTTTCTGTTATCTCATTATTTATTATGTTATCTCAGTAGGGCCCTGACCTTCCTCGTCACTACCCAACCGAGGTTAGGCTTGGCACTTACTGAGTACCGCTGTGGTGTACTCATGCCTCTTCTGCGCATGTTTTTTTTATTCATGTACAGATCCAGGTACTTCCTCCCAGGCGTATCATCCTCGTGGTGGAGAGTCCTAGCTGAGACTTGAGGCATATCTGCTACGTCCGCAGACCAGGAGTCTCTACTCTATTCCGGCTTTAGCAGATAGTTCTTTTCTTTCCTTTCATGTTGTTTAGACATTCTGGTGTAGAGCAGATTACTACATTCTATTAGCCTGTGTTTCCCGTGAGTTTCCGGGTTTTGGGATTTAGTTGTAGACTTCCGCATATTTTTGAGTTGTATAGGCCGAGTGGCCTTATATACAGTTGTTATTTCCGTATGTTCAGTTTTAATTAATGTTTCCGCAAATGTTAATTTGTTATTCCGCACTGTTAGGCTTACCTAGTTTTAGGAACTAGGTGCCATCACGAAATGTTCATGGAGGGTGAACTGGGGTCGTGACAAGTTGGTATCAGAGCTCTAGATTCATAGGAGTCACGGAACACAGGCCGATTTATTAGTCTCGCTGATCGGTACGGAGACGTCTGTACTAATCTACGAGGGGCTATGTAACTGTTTAGGAAAAATCTTCATTTCATTTGAATTCCTCGTCGTTCGATATTTTTGGACATCAATTCTAAACTTCTGACTTCTATTCTCTCACAGATGGTGAGGACACGTGCTACTCGAGATGATCAGGCACCCGTGCCCCCTCTGCAGCCGCCAGAGGCCGGGGCCGGGGGAGAGGTCGAGGACGCGCACGTGGTGCAGCCAGAGCACCTGCGCGAGCTGCCGCCGAGGTACCACCAGCAGATCCAGCCGGAGCCCAGGCACCTGGCACACCTACTACTGCCACTACTACTCCAGCGCTCCAGGAGACTTTGGCTCAGTTTATGAGCATGTACACCACCTTGGCTCAGGCAGGGTTGCTTCCCATTGCTGCAGCCATATCCCAGGCCGGGGGAGGAGCACAGACTCCCGCCGTCTGCACTCCTGAGCAGCGAGTGCAGGTTGAGCAGTCTCCCGAGATTATTCCGGCACCGCCTGCAGCACCAGTTCAGCCCGAGGATGGGTCAGCTGCTTCAGAGGACGAGCAGCGGAGACTTGAGAGGTTCAAGAAGTATGATCCCCAGTGTTTAGTGGATTAGCATCAGACGATGCCTTGGGATTTCTAGAGGAGTGTCATCGTATTCTTCGCACTATGGGCATAGTGGAGTCCAGCGGGGTTTCTTTCACTGCTTTTCAGCTTCGGGGAGCCGCCTATGATTGGTGGCGGACTTATGACATAGACAGTCCAGTCGAGATTGCTACACTGACTTGGACCCAGTTCTCGGATATGTTTATGAGAGAGTTTGTCCCCCAGAGTCTCAGGGATGCATGGCGCGCAAAGTTTGAGCATTTGCGCCAAGGTGCTATGACCGTTTCAGAGTATGCTATCTGTTATACCAGGTTGGCCAGGCATGCACTGGCTTTGGTTGCTACAGTTCGGGAGAGATTTCGCAGGTTCATTGAGGGTCTTATTCCACCCATCAAATCTAGCATGGCTCGAGATTTGGAGATGGACATTCCTTATCAGCAGGTAGTGAGCATTGCTAGGAGGATTGAGGGTATGCTCGCCAGGGAGAGAGGAGAGAGGGAGGCTAAGAGGTCTCGAGAGTCGGGTCACTACTCTGGTGCCCGTACCCCATCAGCAGGTCGTTATGGCAGAGGTTATTCGGGTCGCCCTGTACATTCAGCTCTTCCAGCAGCCGGCAGTACTCCAGCTCCACCTACACCTCAGGAGCCTTATTATGCACCTCCAGTTTCTAGCGCGCCTCCTGCGCGGGGTGCTTCTAGAGGTCAGTCCAGCAGACCTGGCCCTAGTCAGTCACAGGCACCGCGCCTCCCAGAGCTTGTTACGAGTGTGGTGATACACGTCACTTGGTGAGGGATTGACCCAGACTTGGGAGGAGCGCGCCCCCACAGACTTCTCAGCCACAGCGTGCTCCTCAGGGTTCTCAGGCCATGGTCACAGCTCCAGCTGCTACCCCACCTGCCCAGCCGGCTAGGGGCGGAGGTCGGTGAGATAGAGGTCGCCCTCGTGAGAGGGGCCGGGACAGATATTATTGTATTCCTGCTCGCACTGAGGCTATTGCCTCCGACTCCGTCATTACAGGTATTATATTGGTTTGTCACAGAGAGGCATCGGTTCTATTCGATCCGGGATCTACTTACTCTTATGTGTCTTCTTACTTTGCTCCGCATTTGGGTGTGCCTCGGGATTCTTTGAGTGCCCCCGTTTATGTTTCTACTCCTGTGGGAGATTCTCTTGTTGTGGACCGCGTTTATCGGTCATGTTTGGTTACTATTCGTGGTTTTGAGACCAGAGCAGACTTATTGTTACTCGGTATGGTGGATTTTGACATTATTCTGGGCATGGACTGGTTGTCGCCCCATTTTGCTATTCTTTATTGTCACGCCAAGACCGTGACGCTGGCTATGCTAGGTATCCCGCGTATTGAGTGGAGTGGTACTTTAGATCACACTCCCAGTAGAGTTATCTCTTTTCTTAAAGCTCAGCGCATGGTTGAGAAGGGGTGTGCCGCGTATTTGGCTTATGTGAGAGATGTTAGTGTTGATACCCCTTCTGTTGATTCTTTCCAGTGGTACGGGAATATCCGATGTATTTCCAGCTGATCTTCCGGGCATGCCGCCTGATAGAGACATTGATTTTGGCATTGATCTGTTGCCGGGCACTCAGCCCATTTCCATTCCTGCGTATCGTATGGCTCCTCCTGAGTTGAAGGAGTCGAAGGATCAGTTGCAGGAATTGCTTGGTAAGGGTTTTATTCGACCCAGTGTTTCACCGTGGGGTGCTCCTGTTTTGTTTGTGAAGAAAAAGGATGGTTCTATGCGCATGTGTATTGACTACCGCCAGTTGAACAAGGTTACAGTGAAGAACCGTTATCCTTTGCCTCGTATAAATGATCTGTTTGATCAGCTTCAGGGCGCACAGGTGTTTTCTAAGATTGACTTGCGCTCAGGGTAACATCACTTGAAGATTCGGGAGCCAGATATCCCGAAGACTACCTTTAGGACTCGATATGGTCATTACGAGTTCCTTGTTATGTCATTTGGGCTGACCAATGCCCCTGCAGCTTTCATGCACTTGATGCACAGTGTGTTCAGGCCTTATCTTGACTCGTTCGTGATTGTTTTCATTGATGATATTCTGGTGTACTCCCGGAGTCGGGAAGATCATGAGCAGCACCTGAGGACCGTGCTTCAGACCTTGAGAGAGAAGAAGTTATATGCAAAGTTCTCAAAATGTGAGTTTTGGCTGAGTTCTGTGGCATTCCTAGGCCATGTAATTTCTAGTGAGGGTATTCGGGTTGATCCGAGGAAGGTAGAGGCCGTGCAGAGTTGGCCCAGGCCGTCGTCAGCTACAGAGATTCGCAGTTTCCTTGGCTTGGCGGGCTACTACCGTCGTTTTGTGGAGGGATTTTCATCGATTGCTGCCCCTATGACTAGATTGACCCAGAAGGGTGCCCCATTTCAGTGGAGAGGGGTGTGAGGCAAGCTTTCAGAAGCTCAAGACAGCTTTGACTACAGCCCCTATTTTGATGTTTCCTACCGGTTCGGGGTCTTATACTGTCTATTGTGACGTCTCGAGAGTTGGCCTTGGAGCAGTGTTGATACAGGACGGTAGGGTGATTGCCTACACGTCCAGACAGTTGAAGATACATGAAAAGAATTACCCTGTCCACGACCTTGAGTTAGCTGCCATTGTTCATGCCTTGAAGATCTGGCGTCATTATTTATATGGAGTGCCTTGCGAGATCTATACTGATCATCAGAGTTTGCAGCACTTGCTCAAGCAAAAGGATCTCGAAATGCGTCAGAGGAGGTGGTTAGAGCTGCTGAAGAATTATGACATCACTATCCTATATCACGCGGCCAAGGCCAATGTGGTGGCGGATGCCTTGAGTCGTCGGGCGGAGAGTTTGGGGAGTTTGGCATATTTACCAGCTTCAGAGAGGCCTATGGCGATGGATGTTCAGGCCTTAGCCAGCCAGTTCGTGAGATTGGATCTTTCGGAGCCCAGTCGAGTTCTAGCTTGTGTGGTTTCCCGGTCCTCCTTAGTTGATCGTATCAGGGAGCGGCAGTATGATGACCCTCATTTGCTTGTCCTTCGGGACAAGGTTCAGCGTGGAGATGCCAGGGATGTGACCATTGGAGATGATGGAGTATTCAGGATGCAGGGCCGGATTTGTGTGCCCAATATTGATGGTCTTCGAGAGATGATTCTAGCAGAGGCCCATAGTTCGCGGTATTCCATCCATCCGGGTGCCGCGAAGATGTATCAGGACCTGAGGCAGCACTACTGGTGGAGGCGGATGAAGAAGGATATAGTTGGTTATGTGTCTAGATGCCTCAACTTCCAGCAGGTGAAGTATGAGCACCAGCGCCCGGGTGGGTTGCTCCAGCAGATAGAGATTCCGGGGTGGAAATGGGGAGCGCATCACCATGGATTTTGTATCTG